>NC_065511.1:12697038-12698896 GCF_006386435.1 Epinephelus moara | reverse complement strand
GACCTGGTTTCAGATGGCGAGCTTTTAGCACACCTTCGGCGAAGCCTTTTGGCACGAAACTGTCACTGAGCCAAGCTGGATCTGTCGACACCTCCCCCTGCTGCGCCGCCACACCCATCTCAGCGCACCTCGGTCTGCCAAACTACCAAACTGAGCGCGCCTCGGGTTGCGCTGCTTGAAACTAGCTCTGCGTGGGGTTCGCCACCCTGCGCTACCCTGCGCTGTGCCGGAAACTAGAGCCCCAAAACTTAATCTATAAAAAAGACAAAGATAGTTACTCATTTTGTGACAATGAAATAAAAGGGTTGTTTCTACCTGCCTGAAGTTCTTTTGTATTCCATTTCACGTGTCATTTACAAGTATAAACCCTTAAAATACACATCCGAGGAGACCAAGTGGGTCACTGGGTGGGTTGGGGGTGCTGGTGGCACCCCCAACCCACCCATGGAAAATGAGTGGTTAAGTATGGGTGCAAAAGAGAAATGATAACCCTGTTAACTGTCTGAACTGCGAGCCACAGAGGGTCAATCTAATTAATTTACATTTCTACTTTTCTAATTTCCATTCAGTGGATAATAATGTGTCTGCCAATCTCCTAAGAGCTTTTTAGAGTTGGTGACTTTTACTGCCACATTTCATTACAACTACATGACAGTAGTTGTTAGGAAAATTCTCAGATTCTGACCGCTGCCTCGGGATATTTATGCAGGTTTCTGTCGATCATCCAGCATTGTAACAACCTCCACTGTAAGATCTGTAATACCTCTGTGATTGTCATCCCTTTGATCACCTCTCACACCCACAACACACAAAAATGTGCATTACTATACAAACACTTAGAAAACAAATAGCTATCAGTCCAGCTGGATTAGCCAAGGCAGGAAACAAAATTCAGATTAGATTATTTATTCTCATCAATTTATCAGAAATTGGTCACAGGTCCAGATAAATCTGCCACGCAATATGAGTCCGGACTGCATTTGGTGGTGCCCTCTTTAGAACATCTGAATCTAACGTTTAGCAAACATAAAACAGGGCATTGATAAATAGGCCTTTTCCAAAGCAGACAAGTTATGATTGTGTGACAGTGAGCCAGCATGCTCAATACCATGACCCTGAAACTGAATTAGCTGGATGAAATTCAGCCATTATTGATTTTATCATTTACACCTGTGCTTTGCCTACTGTGAAATGTCAAAATGTCGTCCATTACAAAGGTCTGCTGCAGACCACTGGTTTAATGTTGCTGCACAAAAAGCTTATGATGTGGTTGTCACCTATTTGATCTGACATTTTCCACATTTTGTCATTGACACAGAAGTTGCTCAATTGATTGTGTTTCCTAAGCACACCACTCATTGTGTGGCTTGTTGATCTAGGGTTATGATTCTCGCTTAGGGTGCGAGAAGTCCGGGGTTCAAAACCCAGAGTTTTAGGCCCAATCCCAATTCCTATCTTAACCCTCAATCTTAATTCTCAAGCTCAACCCTCAATCTCACTAGCCCTCAAAACCAAGTGTTAAGAGCTATCTTGTGACTTTAAAATGGGACATCCCTCAAAGGCAAATACGTCTTAAGACTGTCGGGGGCAGCAATATGCCAAAACTCCGTCCAGTTTGTCAGTTCAAAGAAGACGAAATATATGTTATCAGTAGTCGTCGATAAAAAGACGTGATGAGTTTTTTTTCCAACACTTTATTTCAATTCTTGTACAAAACAAGCAGTGACAGACATGAACAGAACAAATATGCCAGGGTTAAGAGAAAAGAAAAAGAAATAAAATAAACAAATAAATAAATAAAAAAGTTCAGCAGCTCAAACAATTAAATTGTTTACATATTTTCAGAGTCTTTATAGCT
>NC_065511.1:12599912-12696069 GCF_006386435.1 Epinephelus moara | reverse complement strand
TGCCAAGGGTGGTCCTGGAAAATCTTAAAAGTGAGGGCCATACAGCCCTTATTCTTGGCCCTCAACTCAACAGTGAGAATCGGGACAGCACTAGCACTTCGCGGGAGCGCGGATTTTTGAGACTGAGGGTTAAGATTGAGGGTTAAGATAGGAATTGGGATTGGGCCTTAATTTCAAACTGACTAATACTTTGGTTTATGACTAATTACTTGCAAAACGAATAACATTCCCATCATTCTTAGCTATACTTTGTATTTAGTGCAAATAAGCAAATGTTAGCATGTTAACATGCTCCACTACTACTGTGAACATAGTAACCAATGTAAATGGCTTCAGCATCAGTTGGTCTTGTTATTCTGACCATGTCAGTATGTTGACGTTAGCATTTTTGCTTTGAGTATGACTGTAGAATCTTAATCTTGTTTCAACATCAGCTCAATGATTGTTCATTTTCTAGTGCCATTTTATTGTGTTACCTAGTTTGAATTGAGTCACCAAAGAGACAAATGATAAGGTTCTATTAACCTTTTAAACTTACAAGACTAGAAGTTTCTGCTTTCCTCTTTAAGAGCACCAATGTTTCTTTCTAGCTTGTGTGTTCTCCACAGCCACAGCTGGTGATTCCTACAAAAAGCTTAGTTGAAGAAAAGGAAGAATCCTTGGGACAAAGGTAAAGGTATTATGACCCAAGGGGAACCAGTAACAGAGTTATTTCTTCCATCTGTAAATTCTGTGGGGCAGAAAATTTATTGCCATCATTACTGCCTACTGGACTGCTCCCAGCATGCTCCTCAGAGATCTACCTTGGTAGGAAATCCCACAACTGGAAACTCATTTATGTTGCTTTTAAGTATTCATTCAGCCGAAGCATTGCCTACTGTTATCCAAAATGTTGATTTCACATTTTGATAGTGAAAACTTTAATTTTGTTTTTTGACATAGAACAGGCTGTTCTCATGCACTGTGCATAAAAAAAGTAGTGCACCCACAATTTTAACCCACGTAATCATGAGCCAGTAATTCATGTATAACCCACATAATAGAGGAGGTTGCTATCATGTGAACAATGCGCTAACAGGAGTAAGGAAGGAAGTATTATAAAGACCAAAACTCTGCTTGAGGGGATAGGTTGGGGTGATGGATAGGCCAAACAACACTGGACTCTCCCCCAGGTAACTGCAGTTTGGAACCGTTTGAAACCAAAATAACTTGTTACTCTTTTACTAAACCCAACCTACATGACTTCACTTGCCTAAACCTAAAGATGCCCAACCATGTTTATTTTCCTAAGTCTAACCAAAGTAACATCACTTGCCTAAACCAAACCAGCGTAACTTTACATTGAGTACGTAACATCATTTGTGGAGCACTAATTTGTTAGATATCATACGATCATTGCATGTGTTTTTTCGTAAGATATCACACAAACCATTGTATGTTGCATAGTATCTTGTTCATTTGATTAGTTCATCTTGTACAATCCAAATCTATGTGTTGAGTGCTTAGCATCGCACATACATCATGTTACATACACTCTGTTAACTACAGGTCAAAACACTGATGGTTGAGTTTTGTTATTTTGTTGTGACAATTAGAGATGGACACCATAGGGTTGTTTGATCTAACAAAAAGCCTCACACTGGGCTACCAGTCTGCCTACTTCACCAGTGGCTGCATCTTATCTAGTCCCATGTGCTTTGCATGTCTGCACACAAACACACACATACACACACATGGGTCCCGCCTCCCTGCAGCAAAGAAGATAAAGAAGATCTATACAATCATCACTGTTTCAAGGTGAAAACCCAAGATTAATGTTGCCAATTTATTATCTGACCAAATGTCTCCCTTTCTGCCCCTGAGTTATGACCTTGAATAACAGCCAGAAGAGCATTTATGCAGAGCATTATGATGTCACAGTGGAGTTAACCTTCGACCTTTTGGATATAAAATGTAATCACTTCATCATATTATTCTATTATACATTTGTGTGAAATTTTGTCATTATGAGCGTATGAATTCTTGATTTACGGCCAGAAACATGTCATATGAGGTCATGATGGCCTTGACCTTTTAACACCAAGTTCTAACCAGTTCACTCTTGAGTTAAAGTGGACGTCAGTGCCAAATTTGAGAAAATTCCCTCAAGGTTTTCTTGAGATATTGTCTTGTGACGGAGAATGCGATGGATGAGGTCACAGTGACCTTGACTTTGACTATACAAATTTTAATCAGTTTGTCTTTGACTCAAAGTGGATGTTTGTGCCAAATTTAAAGAGATACCCTCAAAGTGTTTTTGAGATTTCACATTCATGAGAATGAGATGGATGCTAGATCAAAGTGACCTTGACCTTTGACCTTTAAACTGTAATCAGTTCATCCTTGAGTCAAAGTGGATGTTTGTGCCAGATTTAAAAAAAAAAAAAAAAATCCCTCAAGGCATTCCTGAGATATCGCGTTCACAATAATGGGACACAGGGACCTTGACCTTTGATCTATGGCTATTGAAATGTAATCAGTTCATCGTTAAGTCCAAGTAGATATTTGTGCCAAATTTGAAAAAATTCCCACAAGGCGTTCTTGAAATATTGCGTTTATAACAATGGGATGAACTGACGAACCGATGAGCGGATGGGCCGGGGGGCAACCCAAAAACATGATGCCTCCACGCCCGTATAAAAAACAAACAGACAAAAAAAAAAGATGAGACACAGCCATGTTGAGGCAATGCTTTGAGACAGAGAGCAGCCAGACTGGAGAGCAAAGTAGGGAGTGATGACCAATAAATGTCTTATCCAAAAGAAAGAAAAGCCGATATTGTTTCTCCAATTCCATTTTGTTGGGGTTACTGTCAGGACAATCAGCCCCTTTTTCTGACTCTGAACTGGAAAAGTAAAGAGAAGAAAAGGAAGGAAGTTTAAGCACTGATATAGATTTATAACCACATAAAACTCTGCCTTTTCTCATTTGTCTCAAAATGTTTGTTTTCACCATTACTGGATCTCAGTCCTCCTGCAGATATCCACTGCAGTTGCCATTATGCTAATGACTGAATGCATGACTTCACTCTGTCTTAAGAAGAGGAGGGCACTGTTCATCCAATACAAATAGTTAAAGCTTTCAAAATATACAGCATCCATAAAGCGCAGTGGAAAGTGTCACTTGATATTGCTTTAGATTTTAAAGACCTTTTTGTCCTGAGAAAATGGAAACGCTGATGTCATGACTTCATTGTGTAGCCTCTTTAACTGGTTCTAACTTGCCTTTTGCTGTTTGGTTTGTAATTTCTTTTCACATTGTTTTAAATGCTGCACTTAAGGGAAAATGTTAAAAGCAGGTCCATTAGGGTAAAAGAACAATACCGCAGAGCAATAATGATGTGTTCTTGAACTGAGGTAGCCTCCCTACCCTGAAATTTCTATTAACATTGTCTGCATGGTTGCCTGGTTGTCTGCCTCTCATCATACAGTTCATATTCAGAGGAAATTATAAAAAAGAAATATAGAAATGTTCCTGTGTATAGACAGAATCAAACATAAAGGAAAAACATGCCATACTTAATATAACGTATAGGAAAATGGAAGCAGTGGCAGGAAATGAAATGAGCCATTGACAACCGTTTGTGGCATTAAAACCTCCTCTTCAAATCTCATGGATAATAGGTCACAAAATGAAGATAAACAGCGTGCTCCAAAAAGCAGGAGCCTGGGAAGGAGAAATAGCAAGGTAGTGCATTAACCTTTTCAGGATACTAATGAAGGATACTCAGTGACCCCTTTTTAGGGAGTATACAATGTGTTGTACTGTACAACAGCCGGTGATGCTCCATTCATGGTAATGCCATCCACTCAGTAGTTACTGTGGCAACCTCACAGAGTGAAGGGTGGTTTCATAATTTTAGAATGAGACAGTCTTGCTGTAGATGGAGGCTAGGGAGGATAACAGCTAAAAGCAAATATACTTTATTGTTATTTGTGCATGGATGAGGAACTCAGATATTAAGCTCTGAGACGAGGAGGAGGAGGAGGAAGAGGGAATTTGGAAAATGCACTGATGATAAAGGCTGTTGGGGTTCCTTCTGTAATTAAATGTCATTTTTCATATAGTTAAAAAGCAATAAGCTCTAACCTCCTTTCAGCTAATGTCAGAGGGAGACTCATTCAGGAAATAATCACAGGTACATTTCCACCCACTAATGGGGAAAAACAAACTGAAATAAAAAACTACAAACTCATAGATGCCATCAGGCTAGACAACCTGCCTTTGAAAGGTGAACCCACTTTAATTAGACAAATGCTATGTCAACACCAGACCCTGAAACTAAAGCACCTAAATGGCCTTCAGTCATTATTAATTTCATCATTCACACCTGTGCGATGATGATCCACAGTCATTTCGCCATTCCACTCACACCATGGTCATGTATACTGGGAGATTTAATGATCTTTCTCTTGATATGTATGATCACAAAGACGATAATCATGAGAAACCAAATTGCTTTACATTCACCAGCTCAGAATGAATGGATCTCTGAAGCAATAGAGATGATTAAGGTGAAATGAAAAGGTCATTTTCAGCAGCGCAGGGGCCAGAAGAAAATGTTGGCATTGTGCATTTCTGCAAACCATGAATACATTACATTTGCACCTGTCATATGTAGCATATAAACATTTCTAAAGTGATGTAATACATGAACTGCCTTTGTCATCTGGACATGGAGGGCATAGTGTATGGCATAAAACCTGGATGAGACATCTGCCAAGCTGCAGACTACTGTAGACCACTGTTCAAGACCAACAAACGACAAAACTGGTTGTTATTTGGTGAAGTGCTGTGTTTCCAGCAGCTTTTTAGCGACTTGTCATCATCTTTGCAGTGGATTTTTTGGCACCAAATGTAGGTGTTGTATCTACTCTGGTCATGAAAAATCCACGCTTTGTACTGATGTCCACAGTCACATTTATTTCTCTTCAGAGTCATGGAACACCGTGAAAACTGGAAACAAGTAAAGCGTTTCAATAACCTCATAACATTAATCTCAGTCACTTATTTCGTCAACACGAATGTTCAACAAAGTTAGCCAAAATAACTTTTACCGTGTACGCCTTGTGAACCAGCAGTAGACAAAATTTAAGAGCATAAAAATCTGCCGTGTTGTCATCATCTCTCATCTCTCTCTCTTCCTAATCCCCGCTCACCACTTCCGGTTCATGTGACTCATGGAGGAAGTATTTTTCATAAACATTTTTAACAGAAACATTTTAACAAGGTTTGGCAGCAGAATTATGAATTACACGCCAAGGGTTTATAAATGCATATAAACATATATATATATATATATATAAAAAGAAATCAGATATCAACATATCTACCGCGCATGCTGACTTCCGGTGTTGTCATGGCAACTTATATAGCAGTGTTATGAGCGTCAGCTACAGGTGTTTTGAAGCAGCCTGTCGCTGTGTTTCCAGCGTATTTTTTAGCAACCTGTCATCGTTTTTGCAGCAGATTTTTTAGGTACCAAATGTGGGTGTACCACCCTGTTGCTGTGTTTTCAGTGGCTTTTGTTTGAGGGAAACTCATTCAGGAATTAATCGCAGGTACATTTACATCCACAAACAGAAAAAACAAACAATGACATACAGAGCTACAAATACACAGTCTGTCTTTGGAAGGTGAACGCACTTTACTTAGACAAATCCTATGTTGACACAGGGCCCTGAAACTGAAGCAGCTAAATGGCATTCAGCCATTACTAAATTCATCACTTACACCTCTGCTTTCCCTACTGTGACAAGTCAGAATGCCTTACATGAAAAAGTAAAAATGTGACACTTATTTTCTCTGATGGTCTTTTAGTCTATTAACTAGAGCAGCATTTTGAGGAGGGGAAAGTGCGTGGCAGCTCTTACGGGGCTCCTCAATCTAGAGGTATTCTCGCTTAGGTTGTGAGAGGTCTTTGTGTCAAATCCTGTACAAGGGCAGAATATCCTGTGCTTAGCAAGTACACAACTTTGCACTTTCCACAGCAGTTATCAGTGTCTCAGTAAGTCATGACAGTGAGATCGTGAGACAGTATTCACATGATGCAGAAACTTAGTAGTAAGGCTGTATTCTACTAAGTAGAATACAGCCTGTGCTTACTTTTCTGCAACATTTGGTAATGTCCTCCATGGAAAAGGCCTATATTGCAGACATGGTTTCTTTTTGCTGCAGGACAAGCACACAAAATGATTTTTACCTATTTCATCCGACTTCTTCCACAAGACAGATGCTAAATCAAGCAACATTTCCTCAACATGAAAAAGCCTTTGAAATGATCTCACATGGCTCGTTGGTCTAGGGGTATGATTCTCGCTTCGGGTGTGAGAGGTCCCGGGTTCAAATCCCGGACGAGCCCACAGTGATAAAATGTGTTCTATACCTTTCTTACTAATTTGGAAAGTACAAAACAGCATTGTCCTACTCACTGGGCAAGTATTTCCACCAGGTGAATTATCCCCAGCCATCAGGGACGTAAGATCATCAGGATCTTCATCAATGCGAGTTATTTGTCTTTGTTGAGATTTGTGCTGGGATATGGCACAGATTTCCAGGGTGGCCAGAGGATGTGAACCCACTGTAATCAAACGCACTGTCAACCCAGTATGTAGGCCACTGTGTACTATCTGGGTTGGTTGTGTCCAGCCCTTGGTGTGTTGTTGTGACTCTGCTTTGTTAGAAGGGTGTGTTATCCAAGATCAGCTTGATCACAGTAAACTGACACAAAGTCTTGTTCAAACCAGTGCCTTCTAAGAGTTCACATAATTACTGTGTGGATTATGTTCACAAGGCAATGTTTTGTTTTTGTTTTTTTCCAAATGACAGAAGTGCGACCTTTTTGTACCATGAAAGGTTCCATGTGTGGTTCAGTTTAGACAACAAAATTAAGGTTGAGGAAAGGTTGTGGTTTTGGTTAAATGCCTATCACACTTGTGCCACAAATCACTCTGCATCTTTACCATATTAAAGCAGGATCTTTCTTTAACCAAGTGGTGTGAATACCTAATCATAACCATACAAAAAATGTAGAAACAAAAGTCGATGTTGTATTGCAAGGGCAGATTTGTCCAGTATTGTTAAGTATCAACGTGGTTCCAATTACATTCTTCTCTGTCTCCTCTCATAGAACAACACACCCCCACCAATGCTGCCCCCTGCATTGTTTCAATGCCCCATTTTCACTCTGAATTCCTGCTAACACATGGATGAGCTAACAACGCTAACACCACTGTGAGGATGGAGTAGCACTGGAGCAGCTACTGTAGCATGTTACAAGGTCTCCCCCGCTGTTCTAACTCTGTGTCTCTGCCTGCCTCTGCTCTCTCATTTTCACTATTTCTGGTACCTCTTTACCAGGTTGTTTGATGATGAAATGATGCATTTCGTTACGCTGTTAGCTTACAAATGCAAATGATAACCCCCTGTTACAGCCTCTCTAAACAAATCTAACCCAACCGTAATGCCACCTATGCTGTTCAAGCATCTCAAGCTGTAACAAAAAGGTCACAGATATATCATTCTCATTCCCAGTTTGTAAATACAGATGCTGCGTCACACCCCTCAGCATGTGATAACAACACCCTTGAATTTTTTTTAGATCCACTGGGCTTTCAGCTAACTCCAATGTGTACTTATCCGTGACAATATTGAGAGCAATTACTGAAAGCAACTTATGCAGTATGAATAGTGTGAAAGTACATGTTGGGAGGAAGGGGTGGGGAATCAGCTAAACAAACAAAGGACTTTAATCCAGGAGAATGCTGTTTGTGTCCTGTGTGAAACCAAAAGTCAGCGTTGTTTTAATGTAACTTATGTATGGTCCTCACATACTCCTTGTAACAAGCTTACTTCTTTTAACACCAAAGAAGTGGTATAGTGGTTAGCATTGTAGCCTCACAGCAAGAGCCTTCCTGGTTCAATCCCAGGAGGGAGACCTTCCGTGCGGAGTTTGAATGTTCTCCCTGTGTCAGTGTGGGTTTTCTCCAGATACTCTGGCTTTCTCCCACAATCCAAAGACATGCAGGTTGGGGATAGGTTAATTGCTGACTCTAGATTTTCTGTTGGTGTGAATGGTTGTCTGTCTATATGTGTCAGCCCTGTGATAGTCTGGCAACCTGTCCAGGGTGTACCCTGCAGGATAAGCGGTTACTAAAATGGATGGATGATCTTTTTTCCAAACCTAACCAAGTAGATTTGTTGCCTAAACCTAACTGCGGCTGTTTCACATCGTTAACCTCGTGTTACTTCATGTTGCACCCAGGAGACAGCTGTGCATCACATACAGATGCTCATGGGTGCCCTGTGCATTGGTATGAGGTGCTGAGGCGGTGTGACAAAGCTTTGGTGACCTGGGGATGAAAATGGGTTGCCACGTAACAAGGAGGCCACAAAGCCTGAAATTTGATCAAAGATTTTTAAATCAATCCTCAAACATACTGGGACCCAGTGGAGGATAAAACAGACAGGATGTCGTCACACCTCTTAGCTCTGGTGTATAGCCTGGCATCTGAGTTCTATACAGTCTTCTGCGGGTCAAAAGGTTTTTGCTCAAGAGAAGTAAAGAGGCTGTTGTAACAATCCAGGTGTGAGGAGATAAATGAATGAAAGATGGTCTTTACCTTTGAATTTGAAATGCAGTCTCTTCCAAATATTACCTTTTCAGCATCAGGGAGGATTCCTCTGAACCTGTGACCTAGTCTCTCAGAGTACACCTTGAACATAGCATTTCATGGGCAAATGATTCGGAGCCCAATTCTAAAACTCACTCATGTAGAAATTTGACCTATACAGAGAGGAATGTAGAATTAAGATAAGCCTGAATGTTTTTTTTATAGCTATATTCCAGAGGGCTGATTTGATACAGCTGTCTGATATAGCTAAATCTATGTTTATGATGATATGTTGCAGTGTTAAATGAAACAGGCTGCACAAATGAAAAACGCAATTATCCCTAAAATGTCCCTGCAGCTTTTTTTTTTTTTTAACAGTAAGAGACATCTGACGGGCTATTTGTGCTCTCATGTAATTAGCTACATAACCAATATGTTTAAAAGCTTCATGCAGCAGGCAGTGATTGCCACTACTGCAGTGAGAAGTCTAGTCTGGAAAGCAGTGTAGGCCTTTGGGTAGATATGATGACTGATGCTGTCATGTGAAAAAAAAATACAATTAGGGTGAGATTACCCACGGACGTTTAGCACATTAATGACATTTCTGTTTGCCAGACAGATTCCTCTCCTCTGTCTCGCCTCATAGAAGTCATCGATCAATGTCCAGGTATCCCGGACTCCAGCTTGAGTTTCAACAGTTTCAAAAATGTGCTGTCCATTTATATCGGATATATCTGCTGGGTATCTGACAGAATCTCACAGAACTCATTACCAGCTGCTGAACAAAGATGGGTGCCTTTCACAAGGCTGTGATACTGTAAAACAATGTGAGGAAAGAAAAATGTTTTATACCATTTAAATTGCTGCATAAATAATTATGTTTTTAGAAGGGCTGTAAACACCTGTTTAACACTGTGACCTACCTTCTGTTAGACACCCCTCCATGGGGGTCTGGAGGGGGGGCAATTTTGAGCATTTTGAATCAAGACTCTTAGATCAGTTCTCAACGTTTTCATGACTGAGTGCTATTTCAGGGAGCCAGGAAAAGTGCACACACTATGACTTTTTTATGAAATTTTTTGTGACATACTAACACTTTACAAAACCTATAACAATCGACAATGATGTATGTTTCATTTTATTTCATTCATTTGACTCACGACCATATCACATGGTATGGAGTACAAACATTACATACAACAACAGAACAATTCCACACTCCGTGGCTTAAAGGGACAGTGTGTAACATTTTCAGTTGTTTATTGGCAAAAACCGATGTCTGCATTCATAAATATGTCATCATTGGTGTATTATTACCTCCACAGATAATCTGACTTATTCTTGTAAAAGGAGAATTTCAGATTTGTTTGTACATTGTGCGGGTAAGTTGTCTGCGGGGTTCTATAACATTTCACCATCTGGAGAAGACATCCGCCAGCAAGGGACATACAGCCTAGGGCTGGGCGGTATGACAAAATTTTCATATCACGGTTTTAAGAAAAAATCATATCTGTTTCACAGTATTTCACGGTATTTTGCTCAGGTTCGGCCAACTTGACATGCTGCTGTGTTGTGCTATGGCCTATTCAAGTGCCGGAATTTGTTATTTACCTGACAACGCCTGAANTAAAAACACATTGTGCTCGTTTAGCACACTATTTCATGTAGTTTTTATCTGCTGGAGGGTCGCGTAGGGGAGCATAGCGTGACAAAAATAGAAGAGCTGCGTAAAAAGTTGTCGCACGACAGACGGGGGTTGTCGCGCCACTCCCGTTGCCGGTGGAGCCGCTGATTAACAGGGGGGCGAGCTGCTACGGGACTCATGCTGCAGACGTGTCGCGCCGCTGACGTGCCTGGCCGTGGAGCCTGGCCGTAACTGTCTCGGACTCGGGACGGGTCGTCTTCGGTCAGGAAAATGCGCCCCGAGCTGTGCTCTAGTGTGCTCACCTGTGTGTGTGCGCTTTGTGTGTGTGTGTGCGCTTTGTGTGTGTGTGTGTGTGTGTGTGCGCATCGGGGCGAAACTCCACCGTGCGCAATACAGAGGGCAGAGGAGAATGGTAAACGGTGGTGTGCCGCTACTAGTTGCATATAGGGGAAACACTGCTCTTTTTGGTATGAGTTCTTCTCGGTCATCGTGTACAGTTGCTTTGCTTTCAGGACTCTCTCTGGCAGCCATTCTCGCCTCTAAACTTTTCTATGCTCTCACTCTCACCCGCTCAAGCATGCCTGTGGTGTGTAACGGTGAAATGGGTCCCCACTGAAACACTTGTAAATACGTTGTAAATACAGCCAGCATGGTGAGGAGGGGGTTTGTCAACACTCATTATGTGTGTCTCTGTAGGAGCCTGAATGAATACTGAAGTATCGGATGACATGGTTTCATCAATGTTATCATAGCTTTTTGGTACACAGCAGCTACCGTTGTTGCAATATGCATTTGAAACTGAGGCGCTAGAGTGCGCTATCCGTTTGAATGCAATATATGATTTCACTCTTAGATGGGAGAAATTCCTACACACTGTGGCTTTAAGTACAACAAATGTCACTTAAACAAAGGAAGGACATTCTTAAAAAAAACACCTAGTTTACAAATGACTTTTGGCTTATCTGATTGTGATAACAAAATTAATTTAAACATAGATGGATGGTTTTGATAATACTATTGCAAATACCTTTCTCTATAAGTCATTAAGCTTACATTCTGACATTCAAACAAAATATGATACTCATCTCCCACATGATTATCATCACAGAGGTTGCAGATCATCTGGTGTATGTCCAGCCCTTTTTATCTTTCAGTAACTTTAGGAATTCTGGTCTTGTTCACTCTAAAATTACAAATAGCCTGCCTGTATTTTTGGCTTTCGTTTAACAGATGCTTCTCCAGTTTAAACTCTTGTTAAATTTCAACATATATATCACCTGATGTCATACTTCTGAGCTCACTTTGCCACTTTTGTATAAACTGATCTTTTAGCCTCTGTTCAACAGTTAGTTTTAGCCAGGTGATTTTGTTACACTTTTGTGTGAGCCAATGGTAAGACAAGCCACAGTCATCCAGTATCTGCAGTACAGAGTGGATATCTTGGATATATATCCCAACTCTCCATGGACTACATCATTGCAGGTTATCATTTCAACTTTTGGGGTATATTTTAGTAATTTAAAATGTAGTTTTTCCAATTTATCTATTCTTTCAAACCCCCACACTTCACATGCGTACAACATAACTGGTGTAACCAGCTTGTCAAAAAGATCAAGTGTGATATCTACAGGTAAATCAAATTTTCTACATTTACAGAGGATGGCAAACATTGGTCGAGAAGCTTGCTCATGCAGCCCCTTGATGGTGGCCTTAAATGAACCATTATAGTTCATGATGACCCCGAGATATTTAAAGCAATGAGAATATTTGAATACTGGGGGATTACTGCCCAGATATGAAACATTTCCATTACATAAACACATCTGTGATAAGTCCCATTTGTCACACCAAATGGAGTGGCACACACAGCATGAGGGCAGGTGTGATTAACATTTAGTGAGCCCATTCGGCAAAGGAAAAGTGCCGACTCACTCCAAAGTGGAAAAGCAATATAATTGATCCTTATTTTTCATTCCCACACACACATTAGCGGCGGTGAATTATTAGACTCTTGAGCTCATCAATGTGATGAGAAATGCAGAGTTGTGACAGTGTATCCAGTCAGTAGCAAACACTTCAGCTTAGCCCCTTCATCACTGACACCATGATAACTGCTTCTGTCTCCCCTGACAGCTATCATGACAAAACTGCTCTGACAAAGCACTGGCTGTGTTTTATTTAGGTTCTTTTTTGGTGCTGTGAAGCCATGTTTGTTTGTGGTGTTGTGTGAGGGTGTGTATGGTAGTGTTTCTATGACTGTGTGTGTTATATTTTGAGTGAGGTGACAAATGTTTCTCACCGAGTGGACCATTTATCAAGCCCGGCTGCCCTTCTGGTTAATGAAGTCAGGGAGCCTCAGAGCACACAGATCACTCCTTTCTCACCAACATGGACAAACAGGAAACGCATGAGCGATCACATTGCTCTCACTGCTAACCTCCCACTCCCACACCCTGGCTGTTCACCAACCACAAAAGAGACTCCTTGGCATCGCATCATTCTGAAGTGAAGAAGCAGCTGTGGCACACACTGGCATTCATATTCAGCGGCACATTTCAGACTCAGTTCTGCGCTCTTCTGAGCTCAGTAAAAGCAGAAAAATAAGCACATCTGTAGAATATGAGTCACATTTTGTTCTAAAATGTGTAGTCCAACATTTGAGAATCAAAAATGACCAACTCCAACGCACTCATCAGAAAATAATTGCCCTTATAAAAGAAAAGAACAATATAATTTGCTCTTAGGTTATAAAGTCGCTATGGGGTATATAGTTATCATCTTAAGAACCTTTCATCCAAAATATAAATGTTTTGGGATGAGTTGCTGGTATTATACGGTATGTAAATATTCTTACTACAGACTTTTTTTTTTTGGTTTAACTTGTGTAAAAGTTTGGTGATACTGATACCAACAGGGGACTTAATTTAAAACCTTTTTTCTACTTCTTATGATACCCAACATCCGATGGAAGCATTCAGTTGCATCTCACCATTGAGATCTGCGCTAGATCTGGGTACAAAAAGAATCAAATCCAGGTGTTGTTTCAGTACTACTTAGTACTGGATAATTTCCAATGTGATCTCACAAAAATATGTGAAATGACCACAACCTCTTACGGCTTGAGATATACTTGCTTTTAACAATGTGTATGCAAGCACGCGATGGCTGCCTTGTGTCAACTGCGTAGACTTGGAGCATTGGTTGTGCACATCCTCAGACATTACAGCGATGTGTCTGAAAGATATATTACACACATGAATGTTTGGGACAATGTTGGCAGAACAAGAGGCAGAAACTCACCATTGTCAAAATCTGCTTTATACATCCCATCTGTGATGACCATTGTCAAAATCTGCTTTATACATCCCATCTGTGATGGCACTGCTGTCACTTTCTACCGTGATCCATGCTGACCTCAGAATTAACAATACAGTAACCTCCTGTTTACATCATGCAAATCTGGACATTCTATGTACTCTAAAGTCTCTGGTGTGCCGTCTAGTGGGATCCTCCGGTAACACGTTTAGTACATAGGCAAGTATGTGAATAATTCAATTCATGACGTGGCCAGTTGTCTATGCAAATGCATCGCGTTATGTGGTGGTGGCAATTATGCTGAAATTACATGGTGGCAGCACAGTTGGGTCTAGGCACCAAAACTTCTTGGTAAGGTTTAGAAAAGGGTTGTGTTTCTGGTTAAACTAGGGTTGTTAAATACGGGACTTAAGTATGTGGTATGCTCTGTGACGTTAAGTAACTAGGTTGAGGATGTAAGTACGTTATGCTAAAAGAAGTCAACATTGACTTTTAATTTCACTTGGGATACGAACAATGGCCTCCATGTGTGAAAGTCCGGTGTTTATTTGACCGATCCACCACTGTGACCTCCTGCCTACGCAGACTTTCTGGCCCTTATACCACATATGGGGTTGTATCATTAACTACCCCCCACTGCGTGAGGGAATTCATGTGTCCACCAAAACAAAGGATTGTAATTGCAGTGCCGGCACAACCTCTTGTACTCCACCCCCATTTTGTAGCAAAAACGCCTAAAATGGCATACCCAAATTAAAATGACTGTAGCTTCTGAACCGCTCTGACTACATGCATGCATGAGATCTTGCCAAAAATAAAACTCTCTGAAGTTTCTTGTGAAAGTGTCAGAAACACTCTAGGTGATACAGAGACAGAATAATGGGCCTCTGAAGTCAGTAAAAAATTGAAGATTTTGCCTAAAAAAAATTAAACAATGTATATCAGGATGAATAACTGTCTGTGGCTTCATCTGAGCAGGTAAATGACACTGTGGGGCTGTAGGCACACTATCAATGAACACTTGTTTCATATTTGAAGAAGATTGCACAAAGTATGACCATTCTTCAGTGTTTTTTCCATGAAAAGATCCAGGCGGAGCTCCAAAAGACAAGTCGGTCACTCGACTTCAAAACAGTACTGTCAGTGATCAAACAACACTCAGCCAGCTTCAAACATTGGACCTTATTGAAATCAGGTGTGATTATGATAGCTGATGTTGTTTATGACACAGAAACACCATAAAATATTACCAAATAAAGCCATATGAAACATGAAAGTTATGATCCCACTTTCTAGATGGTATATCTCAGCCAAAAATAGTGGTAGGAGTGAGACTCTTACCTTTTATAAACCAGCTAAGTCCCCGCTAACAGCTCCACATAAAATCACGAGTAATCCTTTAACTTTTCCCGTCGAAAAACAGCATGACATGACTTGTCACCACTCATTGCGATTTTGGACTATTTGTATTTAGGCTGCTCTTGTGCAAAAGGCATAATGAATAAAAGAAAAACTATGTTATTTTTGAAAAGTCAAGAACTTCCTGAATCCGGCAATACCAAACATCACATGGTTTGATGACGTAGCGCGCCTGGGAGATACCATTTAACAGAGGAGGAGGGGAGCAAGGACGTCGGCGCCTGGCGGAGTTAGAGAGGTTAAGTTTAACACAATATGTGTCACCACCACGTGATACGTTGTTAAGAGGTCCTGGTCATTTCACGCATTTCAGTGAGACCAGGTTATAGTCAAATACTGGTGCTTGGGCAGACTTGTGGCATTAGACACCGTTGAAAAAAGCCATCCTTTCACG
This sequence comes from Epinephelus moara, assembly GCF_006386435.1. NCBI lineage: Eukaryota > Metazoa > Chordata > Actinopteri > Perciformes > Serranidae > Epinephelus > Epinephelus moara. The sequence goes on along the minus strand of NC_065511.1, from coordinate 12,680,645 downwards.
TCGGCGTGATACGCGGCCACCATAACACAATAACGCCGACTGGCGGCATCGGGGGGAAATGTGGTGGGACAACAACAACAGTTAAGGGGGTGAAAGTCTGAGTAGGGCACATGGGAGGGGTGGTGGATGGGTCCAACAACCATGAACTTTCCCCTAGAAGGCCGGTGTTTGCTTCCAGTATAATTGTAAAGCCAAACCCTGTTCTTTTTTTCTAAACCCAACCACGTGCTTGTGTTGGCCAGATGTAACCACGAGCCTTTGTCGTTGAAGGAAGAAAATGCCATTTGTTGGTGTTGTACCGACGTAGTGCTTTAATATGAAAGAGACTGTGCAATGGATGTAACAGACTGAGACTGACACAGCATGCCAGAATGTCAACAAACAATACACCCAGTACCTTAAATGTCATATGTCAACGTGGAAAGTCCATGACCAAGTATCAATATGTTACAAGGTCGGTGTGAGAATGTGTTGCAATATCCATCGACACCTTAAAGGTTTAAGTACCAATAACCAGCACTTAAAGGATTACAATTTTGAACTCAGTAATTACATTACAGTTACTCATCCCAGTAGAACTCAGTTACTTTGAAGGCTTTTAGGGGTCATGATGTTTTAACAAAAGATGAGATGACGTTTGTTATTGAGCTTGACCTGCTAGTTTTTGCAAATGGAAGTTGTTCAGAGATGCTTGTGTGAAAGTTTCCTTTATGCGTAGATTTTAGGTGAAGCAGATTTTTTTTTCCATATTTAAACTGTCTGCTGATAGGAGTTTGATTTTGCGACCAGCTTCCATGATACACATGTTCACGTGGTGTGTTTAGTTCAGTCTACAAGTGCTGTATGTAACTCTGGAGAGTTGATTGTTATGTCTCATTCCCACGCTGTCAAACTGCAAAGCTACGGTGTTTGGTCGGATTACTGACCAAAGTGTCGGAACTTGATGACCTGGGAATAAGACTCAACAATCAACAATCTTTCTCCAGAGTTACAGACATCAGGAATGGAACACATTACCATTCACCTCAGTATGTACAACAGTCAATGAACGCATCACCAGAGAGTAACATACTGTGTGACAGAGCTCAGCTGACAGTCAGTGACAATGATAATTCAGTGTAGTCACTTCACTTTGAATATTCTGTGTTAAAGATTCATTCATAAACTGAACACCTCTATCGCTGCTGAGCTTGCCATTATGGAAGGACTAGCTGTTGACAGTCAGTACATAATCCCAAAACATAGCTGAGCTGCATGTTAAACCGCAATGTCACGATTTCTATTCATTCAATGCATCATATTACATGTTTGTGTGCCAACGTTGGACTTGTTGAACGGCACGTTTGACTAAGATGACACAGCTGTGATGCCATCAAAGCTAAACCAACAGTGAATGTGAGGAGAGAACAGCTACAGAACCTCAAACTTCATGTACAAGAAACATAATCCTTTTATTCAGCTGCAGAGGTCTGATGCTCGCCTCAGTTATGGGAATGCAACACACGCACGCACGCACACACACACACACACACACACACACGCACACACACACACACACACACACATGCTGATGATCCTTTGGTTTATCAGACTGCCAAAGCATGAGCGATGATGCCATTTAATGCTGCAAGTGGCTCACCAGTGTTTGCTGACAGAGACACAGGTGTGCACCCTTAGGATGCAGAGGAGGACAAAATGCAGGAAAAACATACTGATTAGCCATATTCTGATACTATATTTCATTATAGAGTCTGTAACAAACACTTTTTTTTTCTGTGGGATTTCATGGGTACAATTTTCTGGAAATGGCAACACCAAATTCATGTCAGCAGTGTAGCAGAGAGTTAGTTCAATCTGTTCGATGCCTATGAAGAGGAGCAGGGATGGGCACAGAGTAGCGAGAGTGCTGCAAATTGCCGTCCTCTGGAAGCCTCTGCAAAAATGCTGGTTGTCTGGCAAAGTTAGAAGAGCAGATGGCAAGTGGAAATGATCATTCGGAGACTAAACTTGGGTGACACCAGAGGTCTCGCAGTCAGGAAATGGAACATCTTAAATATTACTGGCGTCATGACACCTTTTAAAATTAATTTTAATGCGTATCGTTCGATGTTAATTCATCATTGAAATTAGTTGAAGACATTATAAATATTGTATGATGGACAAAAGAGCAGAGATTTTCTGTCCTTCTTCCCACAATGCATTAGTTTACAATGCATGTTAAAATTCTTTCACAGGAAGAGATAATAACCACACAGAAATCTGTTTCCTACTGGAAGACAGTAGTTAAGATTAGATGTGTTCTGCTCCTTACTATTAATATGTCGTCACATTAAGATGTAAATGGTAATTTGTGAAGTAGTCATTATTGAATGCAGGTGGTTCCCACCCCTACATTTCCTGTTGCATCTTGTAAGAACTCTCCCTGCTTATCATACCAAGTGTGAAGTACCATATATCTATTATTAGCACATCACACACAGAACTGACTTCTCGGGGTGGGCTGGGCTGTCAGCTAGAAGGCAAGGCCATAAAAACAGCCAATTTAATGTGGACACCCAATTTAGAGTTTTAGGATGGGGTCTCGGGGGCTTGCGGCCACAGGCAGAGCTCACTGAAGTATCATCAGCCTTTTAGTCTGAGGATTATCCCCCTCTTTCTCCGTGCTTCCTCTCCCTCGTGCAGTATGCTGCAAGTTCTAGCAGGGAAAAATAATTGCAGCTTCACATGAAACGAAGCCAAGCACCTCACGCCACGCTCATGAAAAACACCACCACTGAGCTGCATCTTGTGGTTTATGGTTACTCAATTGTAAGAAAGCCTTCAGATGAGGATCCCTGTGGATTGTTTCTTTGCTAGGAGTGCTGCACATGTCTTCTAGCTGTCCAGCTGCCTCGGGTTGCTTCAGCTGAGATAACTGTGGTAATAGGCTGGGACTGTCGATTGTAGAGGGGGAGGGAGAGCAGATAAGGAGGGTTTGAAAAAATTCTTTATACACCTTATTGCACTGAGACACTCCCCTTTCACCCCAAAGGCACATCTGCTTGAGCATGTCCACTAAACTAAATAGAGGTATAAACACCTCAGATTCTGTCTGAGCTGTAGAAATGACCACCAGAAAGCAATAAACCCCCTCTCGAGCTTCTCACTCTCTCCTCATCGTGCCGGCTGACTGTCAGCAGAGAGGCAGATAATTAACCGAGGCTCCACACTCACAGACAGACAGGTACTCTCTGTGTCGTGTAGACCTGCACTCGCACAGACGGCCGTTACTCTGCCCAGAGCAGGTAGGGCATCAATCAGTCTGTCATGAGGTGATGCACGGGGAGGCATTTCCCACTTGAACATGAGAGGACATGATACTAAATTCCACTCTCAAGACAGACAGGGAGTAATTCTTGGCCAGACTTCAAAAGGCAGATTCTTCTATCTGGACATGAAATTTAAAGTCAGACTCATGCATTACATATGAAATCATCTTTTTTTTCTCCCCTGGACTTTTCAGACTGACTGTCCTGCAGTGTATTAATGTGACCCCACTGGATTTTTGGGAAAGTAAATGAAAAAGAAGCAATTAAATGTATGCAGGCGACCAGAAGTCAGTAAAGTCATTAATTAAACAGAGCAACTGAGCAGAACAGAGTAGCTGTGTCACAGCGTATTTCATAATAAGGCAAAAAGTCTTGGCCCTGTAAATTTGAGGGTTTTAAAAGCTTGTTCAGACTCAATAAAGTTCTGACTTATTTATATAAATTCATGAACTCCACATTCCCTATCTAATTAAGGGATTTTTTCTTTTTTCACATTAATATTTAACAGGCTTTCCTCAATTACCTGCACAAAACATCTGGCTTTTATATTGTGTATCATCCCAAAAGTACTCTTTTATATCTGTTCTCTTGAGCTGCATCTGCAGGCTTTTACTGTCTTTCACATCAATAAAGCGAAACCCATTTGTGATCTGAGACACTCAGCCCTGCCTAGACAGCAGAGAATATTCCGATAACCTCAAAGAAGTGAGGCAGGACTCAAGAGGACTTGACAAGCAGAGGGTTTTGAGGTCGAAAAGATATAACTGCTAAGGGAAAAGGGAGAGATTGCTTGCAAATGATGATGAAAGTTAAATGATACACGTTAATGTGTGATGCTTTGCCCTTTGGCGCCGTATTAAAGACAGTACCCGTACATGTTCACAGTTCACTTAAAAAAGACAGCTGGAAGCGTACATGGAGTAATCACTTATTTAACAGATGAAAGACAAAGATGTCTCAGCGTTTCTTTGCCAGACAGTTAAAAGTGTAGTTCAGGATTCCCGCAATGCTGAATAATACAAAACAAGCAACAGAAGGCAAGTCTGAATGATGCATTTGTTACCCGAAATCAGTGATACAATGACAGCATGTGATTTCAAGAAGGCTTAAATCATGCTCTGGGAGCTAATAGACTCTCTTTCACCTTTAGCAGAATCACATTTTTCCAAATATCACTTGATAGAAATGAATCCAAAGGTTTTGGGGCATTGCTGTCTCACATAGACATGTCCATTACATATGTGTACAAATGTTTAACGCTGTATTGTCAAACTCAGTGTGCAGAATCTTCAGTGTCCTTTACTCAGTCAGCACCTTTTGCATTAGAGCTCCCCTCACTGGTGACTGACAGTGCTGACATTCAAATGTCAGCTCCAGGAGGTCACTCAGCGTGCAGATCACAGCCGAACCCACACACACTCTATTGCGCTGCTCCTCTGAAAGTTTGTGTGCGTGTACAAGGAATGAACTCGGAGAAAATCCAGGCCCAGTCAGGACACTGCTGCTCATAAAGTTGTGATGTTATTGCACTGCTCCTGACTGACCTCAGTTCAGCCTTTAATATATGAAGTAGGTCACTTCCTTTCCGGATCAAATTGTTTCATCCAGTTCAGGATAAAACTACATAAACACTGTTTAGGACCGCACTGCCTGAATAAACACGATTCTGTGCCGCAAAACCAGTTGAAAAAAGGTTCAGCTGAAGTGAGAAGACTATTTCTAACTAATAAAATATGAGACAGAAAGCTAAAGATTGTTGGCGGCAGTCGTGGGGCTCAAACAACAATGCTGACCTGAAGATACAACTTTCTTTAAAGGTATACTATGCAGAATTTTCAGGTGATCATGGCTCGCCAGTGAAGAGGAAGTAAAAACCAACCCCAATTTCACCTTTGTTTTACTAAATTTGCATTGTTTTTTTTGGTGCTGTGCCTCTTGGATGCCTGCTGCTTATGGTCTGGCAGCTGGTTGCTACCTTTTTATAAAGCCTCAAGCTCACCTGAGTGCTGTAGGGGGCACACGGCCATAAACGAACACAGAAAATAAGGAGGAAATAAGAAACTACGGGCAGAGAAAATACACTGCCACACACTCCTGGTGGCAGTGTATATTCATTGTTTTTTAAGGAAATCCTGTATAGTATATCTTCAACTAGAAAAGCACTCGGAGAGCGCAGACCTCCGCCAAGCAGCTCGGATTTCCCACCATTTTATTATTTTATCCACTTTGCTTCAACCGATCACCACCATTTTATCATCTCTTCCTTGTCCCATTATCAACCTTTCCTGAAAATTTCATCAAAATCCGTTTAGAACTTTTTGAGTTATTTTGCAGACAAACAAACAAACAAACAAACAGACAAACGCCAGGAAAACATAACCTCCTTGGCGGAGGTGATAATCATGACAGGATAAAAACACAAATGTTACCTGGGTGTACAGACCTATAAAGAGGTGCTATGTCGCATGCATCACCCCGGTACATATCACCACTACTCGCATCCAGAAGGAAGAAACTAGGTATTCATCTTGGTTTTCTGCCGTCAGCTCTGAGATTCGTGAATCAACAGCAGTTTTCAACTCGTCCAGCATCTGAACTCTCCAGGATAGGACCCTTGTTGTTTTGCCATTTCCTGTGCAGCCTTTATTGTGTTTTGCATCACTGTTAAGCTGCAAAACAAAATCAAGGTTGCAGTTCTCTTCTGGACTCCAGCAGGTTTTTAATGTTACCATTGTCCTTCATGTAAAGCCCTCCAGGTTCTAAAGCACCTCCACAGCAGCATGACGCCTGCCATTACAGCCTTCATGGTTGGAACAGTGAATTTCTAGTGCTGCATGGTGTTTACATAGCTTAGACAAACAATGCAGATAGAATGAGGCCCTTACTTTTACACTACTTGCACCGACTCAGTTTTTAAATATGAATATAGGCACTATGGTTCACTGGAAAAGACACGATCAGCATCGACAGTTAGGACAGCATGAATAAAAAACAAATACCCATGACTGAGTTCCTTCTCCTCTGGGCTGCTGTGCATCAAAACAACTGGCTGATGTCAGCTCTGACATCACTGAGCCCACATCACATAACCTGCTGCATCCAGTTTCCCTCTGTTTGCTACAGAAACCTATTAAATATATCAATCATTTCCACTTTGACACTTGTCATTATTTGCTCATTTGGATTTTATTAAAAAAAAAAAAATCCAGAAGTCATGTTTGCTATTTTGGCCAGCTTGACGTTTCTGCAGCTGACAGCTCGATGTTGTTGTGATCCAGGTGTTGATTATACCCGAAAGGAAAACATCCAACCTAGTTATTATACGTGCCTCACATCAATTTAGATTATTGGTGTGACTTTGGGGAATTGAAGGCGACTTGTCAGCTTTGTTTAGAAGCAGCATACACCAGCCTTTGCTATTTACAGTCAACAGAACTTCAAGCTGCTTGAATTTTCTTTGCAGCCTTTGTAAGACCTGTCCAACAAAACAGTCATAGTTCATGTTTTGATTTTTGTTTATGATTCATGATCAGATGTAGGTTTCTGTGTAGCAAAATCTTACTGGATGTGATAATAACTGGTAACTTTCCTCCACGTAGTGGCCATGTCTCTTGTAAATCTATCTGTGCCCTTAAACTTCAATTAATCATTGTTTCTCCCATTTACTTGATATATCCTCATCCCTGCTCTTTAGATATAATAGCCTACTCAGATACTCATGTTTGCTTTAACATCAGCATCATCACTTAGAAATAAAGTATCTTTTGGTGATTTTAGAAGCAAGTAAATGCTACTTGTACGATAAACATTTTAAGGCTCCTCAGATTCACCATGAATAGCCTCATTCTGTCAGACATGGATAACACATGAACACAAATACACATGCACACACACTTTCTCATGGGTAATGCCATTGAACACCATTATCTTCATGATGGGATGCTCAAGAGGAGTAGAGGGTTTTAATCTTTTATTTGGCATCCAACGTTTTCCAGCTGGTCTAAGAACCCAGCTCCCATAAGTGGTACTGTGATACACTGCATTTGGAGACAAAGTAAGTGGCACTTCATTCAACCACACACAAACAAAACCCACTATTGCTGAGTGTGTTTGCCTCAGGCAGAACACATTTATAATTATATGTACAATATAGTAAATGTATCAATTTAGTATGTTCTTGAACAACAAAACAACCCATCAAAATTCAAATTCACTAAGAATGGAACAAACACACTGGGGTTACTACTTAACATGTATGTATATATCTATATCTATCATCTATAAAATGCAGTTAATACCAGCAGGAAGGGATGGCCAATGTGTTGATGTGAAATAGGGCTTTTAAAATTCTGTATGATCCCTTGAGGGGAGGTGAGAGGTCAAAGTCTGCTCCAGAACTGACTTTAATATAATGTATTAACCAACACTGCCTCTGTGTGGTGGAACAGAGTATTGCATTTAATGAAGGCGCAGGAACCAATGCACAAATCAGTGTTTCCGCTCGGAATGTTATATCTGATGGAAAAAGCTGTGAAATCAAAATCCTGTCTTTTTTAAGCGACACATCAAATGTGACTTTGAAGCTAAATTACCTTAAACCGTTAACTAACCGCCGGCCTGTAGCTGAGCTCATAGCGGTTGTGTGTTTTTGAGATGGTTGTCGTTAATGTCGCTGCTGTTTTCAGCGTCAGCTAACGTTATTTACTCATAACTTTGTCATATACGCCACACAGTCTGGCGAGGTAGACTTCGTTCGTTTGCCCCTCTCTAGCGTGTGAGTAAATATTCATTACGGAAGTTACCTAGCTAATTGCTGACTTATTGTTTACAGCGGTGTAAGTTGTAACGTAGCTAGTAACGTCACCGCAGGAACACCTGCTAACGTTACATTAACGTGTTATACTTTGCAGCGCCAGCTTGACTTCACACTGGAGGCTTTAATACTCTGTTTATTGTATCCTTGTAGGTGAAAGACTATGAGTAAAGAGTCCAGGATGAAGGCAACCGTTAACCAAAAGCTGACTGAGATGGGGGAGCGAGAGAGGTGAGATACAACAACACCAGTGTTGGTTTAAGCTGTGTTGTGTTTCAATAACTCAGCTCTGTAGTGTGGTTAAGGGTTACTAACAATCACTTTATTTATTTTAAAGGGTAAACGTGAGGAAGTAACTTGGCTTTTTGCTTGGTAGAGTGTCTATAGGTGCACCAAAGTGTAAGGAAGATGTGTTACTTTCTGCTCTGTCACTTGGCCATATCCATGTGAGATATGCCACTGTATACGTGGCTTGATAATCTCTACATATTAGTTAAGACTGAGAGTTTGTCTTGCTCTTACAAGGCAGAAGCATGCCTTAATGAATTAAGAAATCATTTTTAATTGACTGTATCAGTATGTTGTGCTCACCCATTTCCTGATAAAGAGGCAAACTCTACCTTGAAAATTGTAATTTGATTTAATTTAAAAAAACCTTCACGGGGAACCTATTTGTCACGTGTGTGACACATCTCATTATCTTACGTTATTTCCTGTTTAAATGTATGTGTTATTGGTGATTTGAAAGTTAAAAGTGAATTCTTGAATCATTTTCTTAATAAAAAATTCACGAGTAATGGTTTGTTGTCAGCTGTTATTTGATAGTAGTAAATAACAAACATTTGTATTGTGATTAGAGTTATAACACACATTATAAAAGGGTTTTGTGCACAGATAGAAATACAGGTGTGCCTTGAAATTTTGGCCTTGGTCACACAAAGTTTAAAAAACCACTGATGTAGATTAATGTCAACACAACAGAGAGAATGGCATATCAGGGCCAAAATAAGCAGTGTTGTAATAAAGATGAAGAGGTTGTCAGCTGTTATTATGAACCAAGTTTGCATACGACAGAAACCTGTCTTATGAAACCAAATATACATGTGTTTGCATCTTATTGACAGACTGAAGGAGTTACTGAGGGCGAAGCTCACTGAGTGTGGATGGAAGGACCAGATGAAAGCTCACTGCAAAGGTAAAAATCACTGTCCTCGGACATATTTAGAGAGCTTAACTTAAAACTGTCATTTTTACCATAGCACACAAAACACAGCTATTTACAAATTCTACAAACGTACGCAAACCTTATACAGGATCAGAAAATACTACTGACCTTACTTTGACAATATTACAGACAGTAACAGCAGGTTCTAACTTGTTTTTTTTCTTGTTTTTTCCCATTGTGAGGCTTTACTCGTGTTTTCATGATGATCACAATTTCAAGTTTTAATACAGAACTCTCCAGCTGTAACCACAAATAAAACACAAAAATGATTAAATTGCTCCAAATTGCAGTAAAACATCAAGAGCTTTCAGAATGGACACAATTTAGGACATAACAAAGTACATATGTATTTGACTGTTGGAGCTTAAGTGCAAGGGTTTTGCTGCACAAGCTGCTTCGAGCATTTATTTGTTTTTTGTTAAATATCTTCTTTTTTTTTTTATCTTTTTCCAGAAGTAATTAAAGAAAAAGGCTTGGAGCACGTGACTGTGGAGGACCTGGTGGTAGAGATCACTCCTAAAGGAAGAGGTATCTTCACCTAAAATACACACAGTACAAAACTGTCGCTAATTTGATTTTGTGCAGCTTTTATGGCTGCGCTGTTCTTATTTTTCCTGCTGCCCACACTGACTTCAACAAATCCACAGTAAAGACTTTACATTACCCTAAAAGACAACATTGTAATGTCAGTAATATACTTCCATTGCATTTTATTTAGTGTACGGTTGAGTTAAAAACAGACAGACTTAATTAGCAACCATTTTGCATCCATCATAGACGGCAGAGAGCTGCCAGTAACTTCACTGACACCAGCCTCAGCAGGAGATGTTTTGTTTTCAGTAAATGAATGTGGGTGTGAGCATGGACACAAGTTATGCAGTAACATTTCGTCTGTGTGAAAGAATAAGCCATAGTCATGGATATGTCTCTGTCTCTTGCAGCGTTGGTGCCGGACAGCGTCAAGAAAGAGCTCCTCCACAGAATAAGAGCCTTCTTAGCTCAGCATGCCACATAATTTAGATTTTAAACATGTCCTTAGACCGCCTGCCTATACTCTCATCATATAGAATATTTTTAATGGTTTGATTTACTTGAATCTTAAAGATACTTTTTTCATTATCTTGATATTTTCAGAGACATACTGACACGTGCTTGGCAATTTGTTTGTGTGATTTTTCGATTTCTGTTACTACAGTTATCACGTATTTGTTAATGCACTTACATTGCACACTAGCTGTCCTTTGTAAAAGAGATGTGCTGTAAAGATAAAGCTTTGGATTTGCTGAACAACAATCATTTTCAAAAATGTAAAAACAAACAGTAAAATATATGACATAAATAAATAACAACAATATGTTTGAATAGAGGCTTTTTTTCTGTCCTGACTTCATTCTCTCCTAATTATAACATTTGCATTTCTTGTTTTCAATTGGCATTTTATTGCATTTTTAAGGTGGTATTTGGTGGATACACAGAGGTGGGTGGACCATTTAGAGTTTTGATAGTTTTTGCAAAATATGCTGTCAGTTTATCTGTACACTGTTACAGTACACACAGTAAAATATTAATTTTAATGGACTGATTTCACATCCCGCTTGTATGCAGGTTGGCTGTGTAATCTTTATATGTTGTTGCAGAAATGTCACTGACCAACAGTCTTTTGTTCTTTAAAGGGCTGCTTTGCTCTTTGTAAAGAATGTGTTGTTAAAAACTGAGCAATTAAGTATCACTCATCGTTTTTTTGTAGCATCTATGTTGCTTCCACGTTACCATTTAAAGTTTACAAACAATGTGAATTCAGAAGAACAACCATCCAAGGAGCATGTGAATGCACCATTGGCCTTAGCTGGCTCAGGTCTTGACTTGAGTCTGACTGAATTAGTCCTAGTTCAGTTACCGTAGCAGGCCACATGAGCATTACCCTGTGATAACAGTGATCAATCATTTATTTGTCACATGGAATTATTCAAAGTACTTGAAGTTGGCAACTTACTCAATGAATGATACAAATCCAGTGAAATGTGATCCCATCAGCTCCTTTAACTTGTTCACTGTAATTTAGTCCTTTTTTGCAGCTCTATACATTGTTGGCTGCTGCTTTGTAATTGTCTATACTTCCGGATGGTTCTAGTAATCCATGCTTTATACAGCAGTGATCCACAGCAGGAATGGGACAACACCTCACATTCCCAATGTCACACCAGTCCTTATTCATCAGAGTTCTCTGCCCTGCCAGATCGGCATAAAGAAAAAGAGTCTCCTGGTTTAATGGTGCTGTCCAGGATCAGTTGGAAACTGATGTGGCATGGAGGTCATCCAGTTTATTTTCCAATATCTGTAAAGTGGATAGCAGGATGCTATACTTCAGCTGGTGCCTATTCTTCTCCATCTTTTCCTTTATGTTTACTGATGTTTACATTTGAAAACCTCGACCTGGTTAGCTAGCAGAAGTAGCAGGAGGAGAGTTGACAAACTGGTGAGTTGATTTGATTTGATTTCCTCATCCCGATGAGTGACTCGCAGCTGCACGCCACCTCCATCCAAAGCCAACCACAAAAAGCACCATTAAAACTTGCAAAATAAACATAAGAGCATAAATTTAGCATAAATTTAGTGGTGCTGACAGACAGGCGACTGGAAGCGTCCATGTCTACGTCATAAGCACTCAGATGTTCGACAAGTGGACCTGGTGCGTAGTGGACGCTGAAAAGAGTTGTCTGAAGCAATTAATTCGCTGCCCATCACCCATACATAAATGCTGCTTGTATTTTGTACAATTATAATGCAATCCAACTTGAAAATATTATTAATGCAGCACTTGAAAATGTTTAAGTTTATATGATGACAGCAACCATGCTGTCTCCATTTGCTTATATAATGGAAGAATGTAACTTGACATTGTATGAATTTCATTTCAAGGTAAAAGTTCGAATGTTACCTGGTCCATAAATAAAGCCTTAGATGTCTGTGAAGTATTTGCACAACAAAAAGTCTTCATACACGGTGTGAAAGAGTCAGTGTTATTTAATTTACACAGAATTATCTCCACTAGAAATAGTGTGCAAACGACTTATAGTTTTTGTTCCCTTCAATATTCTCTCTCCAGCTACACTAGACGTTCCTCAGTATAAAATCTCCCGAGGTCAGGCATCGACCAGGCATCCAAGTTGAGCTTGTATGTGTTTTGTGTTATGACAGGTATCAACGCAGCATGCAGCTTCACACCTGGTACTTCAAAGATGGAATCTGAACAAAAATGTGACAGGAAAAACCCATTATTTACCGTATTCACCATGAATCACAGCCAGCAGGTGCTGTGAATTAACATTGTCCTTTGATTAAATGGACTTTACAGTAAATCCAAAGAACTGTGATCCTGTAATGACACATCCCAGAATAACACAATGTTCCTAACAGCGGAGGAGGGAGGGCAAGAAAGAGATCACGTAAAGATAAACTGGAGTGACCCTGTTCAGAGGGAGAGGTGGATGCACCGGGGGACAAATCACCTTCACCGAAACTGGTTGTCAGATTGTTTCAAGGTCCTCGGCGCGTAGTGTATGAAATGTGCACTCAAGTGTTCCAGTGAGAGAGTTGCTGGGCTGAGTGCAAAAAACACAAGTTACTCACGCCATGTTGGGGTAGAGACAGCCAGGCCATGAGCTCTCCACAATGTCCTGATTGTCTAAATAAAACTGTTGTATGTTTTCTGTTTTGATGTTGTCGTGCGACTTCATAATTTCTTGCAAAAAAATCAATAAAAACAGTCCAACTGCAGGAATGTTTGCTCCTGAGGTTGTCTTTGTTTCACTTTTTTCCATCCACATGCTAAACCGCATCATTTTGTTTTGCTGAAAGGTCTCTATAGCTACACACGCACAATGCCTAATTGGTTATGGATTGCATTTGGTGAGGCCATGAACCCAAAACAACGCACCCCTCGGCACGAGTAGCACATTAGTGGGTAGTGAGTGAGCCTGCACTGGTCACCCGCCAAAAGACAGAGAGAGTGTTTTCTTAGCTGAAGGACCTGCTGTGACATCAGCCCAGGTGACAACATGCTGATATACAGTGATGTTGTGGAGGCCAAATGTAACGCACCCCTCCAGCCCGGCACACACGCTCCTTTAATGGCCGACATCAATCCCCATGTTATCAGCAGATCTCCTCAGGCCCCCGCATATAAAGGGGGTTCTACGCACTGCAGTGCACCGTAGAGCGGCACTGGATACAATTACCAGTGATGCAATTTATTATCATACAGATTTTTATTTACTTTCTCACTCTCCATTCTCAGCTTTTCTCCATCACTCAGGGCCTGCACAGCTCTGCCAAGGTGCTGTACAGTGTCCAGATGACTCTGCACATCATAAAAAAATCTAGAAAAGCAGAGTTGTCCAAATAAAAGGAAAACATGATTTAAAAAATCCCATTCTCCCATTCACTGGCTCAGGGTTGTCCATGTTGTACATGGCTGGCAGAGATTTAAATAAGACCTGTTAGGGTTGATCACAGCAGCAGCTGATAACAAGGAAGCATACACTTTGTAGCATCCTGTGAGGCAGCCTCTGAATGAACCACCATAAGTCAAGCAACAAGAAAGGGCAAGAGCGCCCTTATTCCAGCAAAGTCAATATCAAGCTGTGTCCGAGCAGAACTTAATGACATTTAAAAGGAAAAAGCCAAACATTTGTGTCCTCCGTGTGCTTTTTGTGTGCGCGTAGGTAAGTGTGCGCAGACATTTTCGCCGCCCCTGGAATCGGATCCTTTCAGCATGATAGCAGCTGTGTCAATAGGCGATGGAGCCAAAAGTGTGGTCCTGTACGCCGAGTCCCATAGGTGCTCTGCGGTCCTCTCTCTAGTGAAATTGGCAACATCCAAAGACCATAAACACCTCCCTTACTGTACAAACAACTGAAGAAAAGGCAGTGCTGGGTGGAAACAGATGGCAGGGACGTGTTCATGTTATAAACAAGTGTTGGGAAATGATGATGTTATAGCACATTGCCTTATTTGGGATAACAGTGCACCTGCTTCAGGGGGTAATGGTTTAAGAAGTGTCCATAAAATGCCGTATCTTAAGGTCTGGTCATCGATAGATAAATCTCTCCATGTTTACAACAGTGTACCTGACATTTCTAATTTATAGGGCATTGCGATGGGCTTTTGTGTCTCATATAAATTTTCCTATCTTCTGTCTTAATGGAAAGGGCAAAGATGTTGCATAAGCAGACAAAGGGTCAAAGAGGGTGTTTCAAAGCAAAGAAAGGGGCCATGTGCTCCTACAAATTCCCAAGACCCGGTGTGCAGTTGGCCCTCTTTACTGTCAACATGTGTGAATGCCATGCTCGATAAATTTCTCTTTGAATTCCCTCACTAGAATTTATGAGACGTGCAACATGGGGTTGCAACTCTTTTGAAGCCTACACACTTGCAGCACTTGATGCCATTTACATTCTCATTTTAAGGAGGAAAAGTAAAAAAGGAGAAATAGGGAGAAGTTGGCGTGTAGCATCCTGCAGTGTAAAGCGTTTTAAATGTATTTACACTCTGTTGTGTCTCCCGGGAACTGTTTTCTACACACTAATGAGGCTGAGGAGCAAGTTTCACTCTGTTATTCCTGGCATCGATGCGCCAGTCGCAGGCATACCGCTCACACTCTCTTCTTTTTTTTCCCTCCCTTTTCCCTCTCGGTAGCCCAGCGCAAATAATAAATAAGAGGAAATACATCATCCCTTTTTCAATCCGAGAGCCAGGAGCGGGCCTGCCAAAGTTAACACAAAGCAATCTTAGGTAATGATCAGCAAATGTGTATAAAGTTTCATAGAGCATGACTTCACATAATTCTTGTTTAGATCATGTTGGCTAGCTCGGCTTCAACTGTGATGCTGCTGCTGCAGGAGAAACCATGCATCCACACACACACACACACATATGCACATGCACACAAGGTTTTCTTTCCTGAAGCTTGTTTGCATCACGCTTGAGAGCAGCACCTCTGTTTTGCAAGTGCTTGTAATTGATTTGATACAGTGTAACATTGTGGCGAGGATTAGCTACCAGTCATAAAATGTGGAATTTTAACAGAGGCTTTATTCTATTAGATACTCTTACATGTATTCATTCTGTAAAGTCGTGTCAGATTTTCCACTCGTTTACACACATCAGTGGCTCAGATACGAAACATTCTATCATGGCTCAATTGATGAAAATTATTTGTTCACTGTAAAAAAGAAAAAGCTTCATTGAGCCGTTTTAGTGCTCTACCTACAGCACAGCCAGTGTGCAGATGCAGAGCCGGGGGGTCTATGCAACAACACAGAGGAAAGAAGCGAAACACGATCCAGACATTGTTTACCCTGTTTCTGATGTAAAGGCCACTTACTGTCGTGTCCAGTGCCTAACCCTTAATTTGCTGCCCCAGCCTTTGAAGTGTGTGCATATTTCTGTTTCCTGACACTACCTTTCCCTCTCTCTCTTTCCTACGAGCCCCAGCAGTGGATATTGCAACTGGATAGGCCATGTTTCCATGTAGGGGCTCTTTTTAGGCCTGCTCTGATGATAGAAAACACAAGTGGGGAAGGGGAAAAGGAGTGCTGGGCACACAGATCCACAGAGAGGCCCCGGCCCCAGCCCCGGCCCAGACAACGCTGCAGGGGATTAGAGCACACCCTGGCAGCAGAATGGTTTCACTTAAGAATTTCAGTAATCACTTTTAGGAGTGTAATATATAGCTGACCTTCGGCAGCGCCACACGACCCCCCGCTCCCCCAGCCATTTGATCAAAGGAAGCGGCAGTGGCTGTGCAAACAGGCGCTATCAGTGGACTCCAATGGATTTACTGCCTGCTTCTTCTCTCTTGTCTCCCTTGAGTCGTGTGCTGATACACACAGAAACCCAGTTTCATCTAACAGAACCTATTTTTCTCCCAGTACTAATTTACGGGCCAGATCACGACTTGAGGGAACTTAAAGGACAAGGAGGGAGTTATGGGGGGGGGGGGGCCTCAGGGAAGGGAGAGAGTGGAGGTGCAGCCCGGGGCCCTTATTCACTGCCTGCTGACTGGTGCCGAGCAGAGCGGCTCTCATCATCATGGGAAAAGCCCAGTAGGTGCTCTCTTCTCAGCTGGAGCAGCCAAACACCATGGCCTGTGCTCCGCAACAATAACAGCAACCAGAAAAGGACAGAGGGCTGGCCCAGTAGGGTTTATATAGCGCCCTAAATCACAGGAGGCTCTGACAAAGAAGTGGGCAGAGAGGATG
The DNA here is from genome assembly GCF_006386435.1 of Epinephelus moara. Lineage (NCBI taxonomy): Eukaryota > Metazoa > Chordata > Actinopteri > Perciformes > Serranidae > Epinephelus > Epinephelus moara. The sequence goes on along the minus strand of NC_065511.1, from coordinate 12,664,037 downwards.
TGGGTATCATAGCAACTATTAATAACCCAATACATACTGGTGTGAACACAGCCGAGGTGTCTCTAAGTCTCCCTAATGCTGCACTTTAATGTTTCCTTATCTTAAATTGTGCTCATGTATTTATCAACTCTTCATACACCAGCTCATATCGCCCAAGTATGGCATTTTAATGGACTACTTTATTACTATGTGCAACATAACTTAACATTTCCACCAATTATGAACCAGCAATTACTGTAAACATTCCTCAACGAGAAGCAGACTATCAGAAAACAACAAGTTGACCTTTATGCTTTTATAGGGAAATATCTTTCAGATGGTTAAATCCCCCGGTAATTTGTAATTTGTGACTCACATTTTCTGGTCTAATTTCATGCTCTTGTTAAAATGTTTCTTAGAGTACCCGTTGTGCTCAAGCAGAAATTGTTGTTTATTCTGTCTTTGTTTAATTTAAAATGAACACACACAAAATATGATTTATATGTTGTGTTTCTATTTCGACATGAATGCCAGTAAAAGCTGCAGGAAGCTGTGGTTTGCAGAGCAGGAAGTTCCACTTGTAACCAGTTGAGGGCGTCACAGAACAGATGACAGAGGGGGGTCTATAGTATGAGGTGATACACTAGGTCATGCAAATTGCTGACTACTTATACCTCATTTAGCAAATTTCCCACAGAAGATTGGAAATGTGTATGGGGAATATGTTGCTTCAAGTGTATGTTTTATGTCCTTTGAATAATCCAGACTCCAGATATTATCCTTTTCCTCCTTGGCTGGATACATATGATTTCAATTTTCTTGACAGTTTTTCAGGTGCATATAAAAAAACATTTCATTCATAAGGAATTGAATGCCATGTGATAAAGTAGGCACAAGTTCTTTGGCTGGCATGTCAGGGAGTGTTTATGTGACTCAGCTGATGACAATGCGTGCCGTGTCATTAAATGACCGCAGGAAGTCCTGCGCTTTTATGAGCTTCTTAGACAAGCTGGGGGGGGGGAGAAAAGAAAAATGTTTCCTGATTCCAGCACGTGAGAGCAACTCACCACATGTTCCCTCTGTCCTAGAAACAACAGGGAAGGACCCAAAAAAAAAACCTATGCTAGGGCCCTAAAACATGGACTTTACCCTGATCTCCATCTGCGAGGGTCGCTGCAGGTCAGTGTGGTCCTGAGGATGTTACTATAGGTTGTAAGTTAGATGATGAAAAAGGGTGCTCAGCTCCTTTAGGTGCAAATGTACACTCATTTGAATCCAGTGTGGTAGTTATGTAACCCCTATATTTAACAAGAAGTGATGAGGAGGAAGTGGAGGTGCGGGGCATTCTTCCTGAAATATTGCTGCATACCCCTCATCAGCTGATAAGGCTCTGTGTTTGGAGAGCAAACAGGAGGAAAAGTACCTGCTATAAATGCTCTGTGGCCCTTGGACGTTAAAGTATTTTATGGTGCGACACAGCTATGGACAGACTGATAAGTCTGATACCTGAGTGCTGGCCATGTCATTACTGTAATACAGCTGGTCAATGTGATGCTAATTGGTGTTGAGTCAGTTACAGTAAGAAACAATAACTTCTTGCCTCACTGGAAAGAACTCTGGCCAGTATTCTGCAATCCTTTTTCAGTTTTATGTTGAAAGCCAGCAACTTGTGCTCAACAGTTGCTTTTGGGAAACTCTGTTGACCCTAGTGATTATTGCTAATTATGCAGAGGAGTGTGCAGCTCTCCGGGCGGGCGAATAAACTATCAGGCTTAAAGATGATTAACAATATGTCTTTTTAAATTAGCGTCAAGCTTTATAACCACTCATGCTGGAGATCTGTGATTTATAATAGTTATCATGCAGCACCATCTCTTACACACACATCCTGTTTTGACCCTCTGATTGTCCAGTAGATACGTTACGGCGAGTAGGTTGGGCTCTGTGTGTGTGCATGGCATTGGCTGTGTGAATCAGCTGAGGCTCATGTGGCTGGCCCAGCCTTGCTCCCTGCGACCCAGCGGGCTCAGCCACCAGCTGCCTAGCACCCACTACACATTCCTGCTTTATTCCCAAGCTCGCCTCCCTCAGCTACACCGGTCAAGACAAAATGTATACCAGCTGCAACATCATTAAGTAAATGGGATCCTTGCACAGTTTTTTTAAGGCAGGGTATTGAAAAGTTAGATGAATCAGTTGTGCGAAAAGCATGTGTATGTGCACACAGAAACATGAATGTGCACAGACATGAATCCAGACACTCAAATACACACACAGTAGGCTACATTAACTCAGCATGTACACTGAGCTGCTGCAGAGGCAGTACCACTTATTTTTTAGGTGCAGAGTGATGCTCTGTTGTCGATCAGTCTACCCATGTTGCCAAAACTAAATTATTCCCTTGCCAAATATCAGACTGATTGACATTTTCTACATACCTTTATGGTTCCCAGAGGATGAATTCGAATTTGGTGACCCCTTGAATTTTATTCTAGCTCCACCACAAGGTTGACATTTGCTTTTGGTATGTTTCCACAACTATTAAATGCATAGTTCCCAGAGGATGAATCCCTGTGTCTTAAATGGAAATTTCAACCAGCTCTGTGTCACTACAGTGTGGGCAGTAGTGCTTCCCTCTGTGTGGCAAATGCCCGAGCTCCCCACTCAATTGCCAGCAAAAGTCAAGGTTGTTGGAGCCATCCACCACCCCTCCCACTCAACCTACTCAGACTTTTGCCCTCTTAACTTAGGTTGTTGTCCCACCGCGTTTCCCCCTGATGCCGCCGGGTGCCATTTCATAATAAAGCCAACCAGCTTTTTCATCCTTGTCTGACACCAGAGGTCACTGCCCAAGTGCTGGTATTTGACAACTTCAGAGAGACACAGAGTTGGTCCACACTGCAGTGACGTAGAGCCATGTCCCCAGGAAGTGTGCCAGGCTTTGAAGACAATTTTTGTAGTGGCCAAACAGTGGAATTACAACTTCCTAGTCTGTCACGTGATGCCATTGGGCCCAAAAAGTCTTTTCCCTTAGACTTACATAAGGAAAGAGACAACTGTAAATCAGTGGATACATTCTATTGAGTGTCACAGCCTCCGTAAATTGATTTGTTTTACCATCAGGATTTAATCTATTCAGTGTGAAAACATTAGGAGAGTCTAGAGGAGCAGAAAGATTAAATCATTTTATCCCCATACAGGTTAAGGGAGCGCTGAACAGGAAGTACTAAGCTCAGCAGGCAGAAGTCCTTAGTGCGCTTGCTCTATGGGCCCAATGATGTGGAAGCAGTGCCAATCATGCAGGTAATTTCATACTACAGACATATGCGCCACTGAACGACTTTCATAAGAATGTGTGCGGTCCTGTCTCCATCACTTTATCCAGGTCTCTTAATACATCCATGCATAGAGCTGGTTGAAAATCGACAATTTTTCCCTTTAGGCTAATGACCAGATACTTGCTAACTAATATGCCTACGTGGGCTGTACTTTGTGTTTGTGCTAATTAGCAAGCGTTAGCATGCTAACATGTTAAACTAATATGGTTACCATGGTAAATATTAAACCTAGCCTACTAAACATTTGCATGTTAGCATTGCCATTGTGAGCATGTGGATATTAACATTTAGCAAAGCACTGCTGTGCCTAACACAGCCTAAAGAGGTAAAAACTCCAGCAATACCCATAGTATGTTACTGAAGGAATCACCCCCCTCAGACTAACTTAGAAGTAGGTGAATTTGTGCCAGAAATCCCATCTCTGAGCCTCAAACAGCCTCACAGAGACACTAGCATGGCTGGAGGCTCTTGTGTCTTTTTCATGTCTTGTTTCTTTTCTGCCTGTGTAGCCACATTACATGTCAAATTACTGCTAATAAAGAACACTGAGCTGCATTATAGGTCCACAAGGTGCTGCATAAATCAAATTTATTATTTTTTATCATCGTCACACACACACGTATTCACCCCAAAGGCTTAACCTCTAGAGTCACACACACTCACACTAGTATTTGCAAACCAAGATGCTGCACACATCCACTACAAACCATCAGACAACACACAGCCAGACATACACACCCTTCCCTCCGGACTGCCGTCACAGCACTCCAAGCACAGCTGTCAAAACTCAGGGACTTCCAACACAACAATAGTTAGATGGCTTGGGAGGGCGAGAGTAAGACAGAGAGAGGAGGGATGTTAAACTGACACTTCTGGACAACTCTGATGCTCCAGATTTGGCCTTTACAAGTTGGATCCACATTCCCTGCATCTCTTCTTTTTTCCCTCTTTCACTCCCCACTGTCACTCATGTTATTCCCCTCCTCTGTTTTAATGCTCTCTCTTTCCTCCCCTCCTTCTACCTCTCTTTTGCTCCAGGCACGGTCCACTGTTGTCTCACATCAACTCTCATAACAGCTCTGAGAAGACCTCCCTCAACCTCACGCCTCGCATGTGAGTCCACACGTCCAAGAGGAGTAATAACACTGAAATCCTCCAAATCAGGTCATGTCAAATTAAGGGAGGTATTTCAGGAGCCCACCCAAGTCTCTGAAGGGGTCAACTGAAAGCTTGCCCGAGGCCAGATTTGCATGTCAAAATACACTTGATGATTCAGACTACATCACAAAGTGGAATTGAAACTCTCTAAAAGTCTTACAGCCTCTACAACCCTGCAGATTTAGCCTGTTGGTGTTAAGTCATATGTGGACACGGGTGAGAAATCCCGTTGGCACGCAGAGATTGGCAAATCAAAATGTTTGCCTTAATTGCTGCAAGCAAGTGCTCCTTGGTTGAACGAGCTACAATAATATTTTTTCACCATTTCCATCCCAAATCCCTGGTAGGATGAAATTTAGCTCTGACAAGTTTGTATGTATTACAACTGCTGATGCCACTTGTGGACACCAAAAGCTCTGCGTTTCCTAGTGTTGATTTTAACACAAAAAAGTATTTTAGTGATGGAATCAATTTGCACACTTGAAGCTTTTGTAGCTTACCAGCTTACCGTCACCTTACCAGACCTGCCATGCACCTTTCCATGTTCTATTACCGGAGATATTGCCTATAGGAATCTATTCTGTGGCTAAAGAGATCACTTTTATCTCAGTTTCATCTCTGATAATGCTGAGACGTGTTAAACACTGATAAGGTTTGGACCTTGCTTGGACTTACAAACAATCATTTGGCAACTCGACAAGCATTCCAGGGAAGTTCACACTACCCAGTGATTTATTGCCAGGATGTGGCTGTATAGCAAGAGTGTGTAGTCTCCAGGTTGAAGTAGCTGGTGGCACGACAGGTCAGTGAGATAGCTGAGCTATGGAGCAGTCTGGGATTCATTCAAGGAAGCTCCCAAGGGCGCTGTTGACTGGAAGGAGGCGGTAAATCCCCATTTTGAGGACTTTGTTTTTGCTGATGTTGTGTAAGGAAATTTGAGCTAATCTGACTTCACACAGTTGGTCATGGTAGAGTCTATTGTGTGAGGTTTGGAAATTAGGTGGAGGATGGATGGTTGCAATTTCTATCTGTGAAGCACAGACAGAAATATGCTATTGACTCATTTTTCAAACATGAAAGCAAGTTGGATGATTTCTATGTAAAAGGGAGTTTTTTTATCAGACTAAAATGTGAGGTGTGGTAACAATAGAAAAGAATGATAGGAGTTATCTATTTATTGTAAAATCCCATAAAAAGACCAAAACCCATGTTGAATCGATTAACATGTATTGTCTGTGTATCCAAAGCTTACCATAAGGCTCCACTGATGTCCACAAACTGCACACCATGAGCCACATTTTGCCCTGGGTGACATGCTCTGTCATTATAATGAACATAGTTACTGTACTTTATTTTGAGCCAATCCTGCACACACATTAAACTACTGCACATACTCACTAGAGTATTAATCCTGAGCTGAAAATATTAACCAACAAATGTTCTCTTAACTGAATAATGTTTGCTAAAAACTATAGCGCCCAAGAAAATTATTTATTGATTTTTTTGGCCACTTGGGGGCAGCACAACAGCTTTTAACACAACAATGACATACTGTCGCCCTATAAAGTGGATATGATGAACATGTTAGCAAACAACTGCCAACTTTCAGCAGGCATGGAGGAACGGCTGCGTGCAATGCAAGTCCAAAGGCTCAGTTTTGTTCTCCACCACCTCCCAGGGGAAACATTGCATGTTTCTAAATGCTCCACTTTGTTCACCAGCTAATTGCTAACTTTGTCTGTCTGCTGTTGGGTGCTAGGAAGGTGTACAGTGGGTTTATCAGACAGCAGTGAGAGTGAACCAAAACAGTAAAATCACAAGTTATATAAAGCCAAAAAAATTAGCTGAGAGATGCTAAAATGTTTATTAGATCTGAGTGGGACCACTGAATTATTGTTATCAAAGTCCAAGGTGTTCTGAGTTCTTTGTCCAGAGAAAACTGGGCTCAATGACATTAGATATTTTATCTCTTCCCTTTACTATTAAGAACCACACACTCTTTAAGCTGGTATGCATGAGCAGGTTAAAATTTCAGACCTGTCATTGGTATTCAGAACCACTACTTCAAGCTGTTGATACAGTAGATGAAAATGTGCTAAAGCTACAGCTGCAACCATCTTATCATTCTTTTCCCCTCCACATGCTCACCTCAGTGAAATAAAACAAACATACATCCTAAACTCATCTGCATGCTCCATCTGAGCTGATGTATACAGGTCCTCAGCAGCCGAATGAGATGCCAAGCACTTCTCAAGTGCAAGGAAATGGTGCGGTTTCACAATTCCTAGATTAGGACTGAAATCTGCAGTTCCCCCCACCACTTTAAGTGGCTGTGGTGCACACACAAACCCACTGAGACCATAGAAACATACACAGTGGTTTAGTGTTGGGCTTTAGCCAAGATAAATGACTGCTTCAGGTGAAAACAAACCTTGGCCCCAGCAGATTCTTTTTTTTTTTTCCATTTGCAAGTTTTGGGGCGACTTCTCTTGTGTGTCAACTGTTTTTACACATATGCTTTGGCTCCTCCACCCTCTAACACTCCTCGGGCTTGTGAATTATTCAGAATGAGGAATTAAAGTTGAAATGGTGCTCTGCAGACACAAGTGCTTCACATGTGTTGAGGACTAAAGGTGGAACAAACGTTTCCAAATAGTTGTGACATCAAGTTTAGGAAAATAAGAGAAACAGACTGAGAATTTGTCATAAATGAAGTATGATCTTGAAAGGGGGAGAAAGACATTTTCACATATTCTGTTTTATCACACTCGTTCACTCTACAGTTGACCACGTTAAAAGTCCTGGCTGCACCGAGAGCTGCAGTAAATCCTGCACTGGGATTCTTACCTCTGATGTGACATCGAGTCATTTACCTGTGTACAGTGTCATAATCATATGTTTGTGTTTATGAGCCAGCAGTGCATATTATGAGCTATTATAACTGTGGTGCACAAGATAAGGGCCCATATACAGTAACATTTACTATGCCAGAACAGCAGAACAAGAGTACTGGATGTTTGTGCATAGAGGAAATGTTTACATGAAGATATCAGCTAAATTCCACACCTGAACCTCCACAAGGGTAAACTTTAGAATACATTTGGTACTAACTATCTCTGTAGATATTTTGTTGTGAAAACAAGGGTGCAATCATGATTAACAAGATGAAAACATCCCTTTTTTTTGTCAGTGCCTTCGAGTGATCACCTGACTCCCACCTGAAAGTTTTGTATGATCACCTGAGTCCCACCTGAGGGAAGCGGGAAAAGCCTGCAGAGGCCCCGAATGGCTTCAATTAAGAGAACAATTGCTTTAGTCACACAATTATGAGCTCAGGGTTACTAAATGCAAAAGGCCCTGAAGGAGCGCAGCTAAAGATCTCTGGCATCTCATTCAATGTGGTCCACCCACCCCCCGCTGCTCATTACTGAGACCACCAACTGGGAGCAACATTATTGAAAAGAGCAGCAACAGCACAGTGCTGCAACAGTCGTGAGTCACTCAGTTTTAACTGACAAGCAAAGGGGCTGATGTGTTGGGAAAATGAGCAACAAAGGCTACTGAATGATGAGATCAAGAAGCAGAAATACATGGCTCATCGGGGTTTTTAGTGTCTTCATTAAACTGTTGTTAGAAACTCCTAAATGAGAAATTACAAATGCATTACAATATAGCCTACTGTGTATTCCTACGTGTTGGAAGGAGTACTCGGATTCTTATCAATACCACAATGTACAATTCAAGCAAAAGTTCTACATTCACCTACTAACTTAAGTAAAATATTACCAGCAAAAAGTAGTAACAGTATGCAAATACAGAAAAAGTGTCAGTTTTGAATTACTGTATTATTATTTGATGGTTATTATCTCTGCCAGGCTGAAGCCCGGGGAGGATCATACATGTGCATGTGTGTGTTAGTGTGTGTGTAAATCTATCTGTCTGCAGCTAATCTCACAAACTACTGTAAAAATAAGCCTCATATTTTGTGTGCACATTTATGACTGTATGCTCAAGGACCTCTCGTGGTTGCAGTGATTCACTATTGGTGAAAACCTGTTTTATAAGTTTTCCAGAAACTGGCTAAAAACAACACAGCTGACTGTCTGTTGCAGATCACGTTTTGGCTTTCGTTGTGGCTCAAAAACAGACATCGATAAAAAGTATCCTCACTGCCTTGTCTCTTGTTCATTAAAAAAAAACAAGTATCCCTAAGCAACTTACTGCATACTGCAACTTTGTTCAAGTGACCACTTACTTTTGGCTAACGTTAGCTATTTATACCAGCATTTACATATGTGTGTCATTTTATGGCAGTACATTCAATTGTTGCTGGGAATTTCCACTCTAAATCCACACATTTGTTACTTATGGTGGCACTAGAGGAAAAGTCAGGGGACGCTTTAGGTATCAAACTTAATGACAGTTCATGTTGTTGAGATATTTCTATCTTGCCCAAAGTGGTGACAGGTCATGCTAAGAGGCAAAGGCTACCATGGCTAAAAAAGCTCTTGGGTAACAAATTTAGGAGAGGCTTACGCCAGATTTCCACTGGATGCGTGTCCGTTGCGGAACGGCAGTGCTGGTTATCCGCTGCGTGCTCCGCCGTCCGTCAATACCCACCGGCTGCGTTTGCTGTGCGGAGCGGTGCAGCTCCGCCAGAAGATATCTCGGTGCACTGCCATGATTAATATCTCCTCGTCCATGGTGTCAACGGAGTGAAATGACGTCTGAAAACCTCTGACCTGTTGACTTCAGGCCTGCCTCTGCCCATTATGTAGTTTTCAAGGTGTAGTGCAGGGAAATATGATCCGCCGTGAACACTGTGTATTTTATTTTGAAAATTAACCGGATGTTTTATTGTGTTTCTGTGCACGACTTCCTGCCCCGCACGATCTGCTCTGTGCTGAATTGCTGCGTTGTGCTCCGGCGTCCGGCAAAAATAGAAGTCCTGCGTATCGGTTGCGGAGGGCTCCGCAGTGCCGGAGCAGAGATGGAGCCGGAACGCAGCACAGCCACAGCCGGTGGAAACACACACATTGACTAGAATTGAATCCTATTGGCTCCACTGCCGTGCCGGAGCGGAGATGCAACCAACACGCATCTGGTGGAAATAGGCCGTTACACTGAGACATTATTAAAACACAAACAGTGGCCTTGTGATGACGTGGGCCGCTTTATGTTGTGTTTTGTCTCACTGATCTCCAATCTCAGAACCAGAAATCGTTAAAGCATAGCGAACATAACTGACTCACTGCACTGCTGACTGATTGGTCATCTTGTCCCTCTAGCTGTGCAGCTCCAGTCTTATTTCCATTCGTGGATTTGAGGGTGGTAAGGGGTGGCCATTCCCATTGTGGACAATGGCCAGCCTATTGGCAACCCCACTAGTAACTGCCTTTTTGGGGCATTTTTTCTTGGGTTTTTTAAGAGGCAGAACTATTTCTGTATAACTGCAACACACCTGGGACACATTTTACGTGTGCAGCCAAGAGTTTCTCTGGAGGCTAAACAGCTAGCAAGTGACAGTCTAGTAAACCAATAAATGATTACAGGTAAGCTAGTAATATCAGACAGAAGATTGCTTTAAAATTCTTGGAGTTAAGTTTGTCCAAGTCCAACATATGCTATAAAGGTTCAGTTACAATCACACTTGGCTATTAATATGGTTGTCATCATTTGCATCCGATTGGTATTTGTGCCATTGTTGCAGCTAGGAAAACTTACACATGCATTCTCATGTATGCCAGAGGACAATTGAAGATAATCTAACTAATTCGGTGGTTTTTCTTTGCCCTCGACTAGATGATTAAAACTTTGTTCGTGCAGTTAGGCACTTCTTCCAGGAGCGAATCTATGTTTCCCAGATATCACAGCTCAATATCCTCTTAATATGACATATTAAGACCTGTCATAGGGTTTTACGATCTCAGTAATGTTTTTTTTTACCCTAGGTCAAATGTTAAATATATGTTTCCCTGGGTCAGTAAGTTGAGATCACTAGGCTAAGCTTTTGTAATGTAGTACTGTACTGTAATAATGTTATACTCCTTGAAATCTGACTTCAGAAAAGTCCATCTCCCATTGTTCTTTTGCAATTTGAACTGTGGTGGTAGCCTTTACCAATCCAAAACCAATCAGTTTGTATCAAGAGAGAATTAAATATATATATATATATATTTGTCAATCTTTTGAATCACCAGAAAGACAGTATGTTACATGTGTCATATGTGTTGTATTTAGGTAATATTTGACCTTGGGAACATGGGGATGACCTCCATCTTACAGATGAAAAACCCTACGTAACTACAACTCCACGTTAAATGTGAGGTTCAGGTAAAGCAACTGAATCCTGAATTGCTGAGAAGAATGCTAAATAAACGTCTGCAGTGAGAGTAATAAGTTATCCAGCACTATACTGAGCTCATGGAAAAGCCCTAGATGAATGGTTTAGTAATCTTTTAAGATATTGGTATGTATACAGTTTGTGGAGAGATTAGCTGTTGAATCAATCATTTGATGTACTCATGTTTGTGAAATCCCTTTCACGTGCCAGAGGGTTTCAGGACCAACTCGCTCTGACATTCCATAGGCCTCTCGTCCTCCTCCCTCGCCTGTTTGCTGAGTGCAGCGTTGAGCGTAGTAAATGTACACAAATATAGATTACAAACATATGCCCTTACAAGTCAACAGGTTCTAAATGGGCTGATAAAATCAGCAGCCATCTTGGGTACACTATTAAGATTTGTCGCTCAGCAGAGCCGCACACTTCCACTCAGCTCAGGCTTTGCTTTGGCAACAGGATTTCTCCTTGGAGAGGAATGAATGTGCAAATGTGTTACAGGTGGGATTCATTAAACTGAGACCTGGCACATTGGTACTCGCTCTGCACAATTACCATGTTACAAAACCAGGGAGCAGAGGAATGCTAACATACAGCTACACTGTAGATGAGCATATACTTCATGCACAAAAAATGGAAAAATGTACACAAACATATTGTGCATTTAAAGGCGCGCTTGTGCACATTCTGTAACCGCAGCTTCGATTTAAAAGGCCAATTTCACTGCTCTCCGATGAGCTCTTCAAAACAAAATGACCTATTAATGGAGCAGTTTGTGCCCGTGTTATTTCACACAGGATGAGGAAAGAAAAAGTTCAAATTTCACAAGATCTTTTTATCCCCATTCAGCCTCCAATTCCCTCACCTCTCAGATAAAGCTTGAAGCTGTCAATACTACATGTTTTATGCATAAATAACAGTCCTTAAACATGTGTTCCTCACTTACATATGATAAGGAGTTAAAACTCCTCCAGCTTACTCTCATCATCTAAGCAGTGGTGTTAATTTCTATGAATAATGTAAACTGCGGTCACATCACAGAGAATTCTTCCAGATCATAACCTCCTCCACCCTCCTTCACGTTTCACAGACACCATTACGAGCTAAAGGTATTTATCGTGCAGTGATACAGAATATGTAAGAACTAAGTGGAAACTGAAGGTGTTCGACAGATGCTAATTATCACTGACTACTACAATGCGTGGAATTCGTTTGCAGTGTTGGAAGCAATAAAGTTTTGGGCCTTACTGCACTAATGGGAACTGGCTTACATAGTTGTGTGCTTTTTGATTTGATCTGAGGCGTATTTGAAATTTTCTCTTGTAAACTCTTGGACTGGCAGCTGTTTTTTGTCACACCACACTTCACACTACACTTGCGCGTTCTCTGTAATGTGTGTATATGTCAGTGCAATCAGAAACCTTAGGATGCACACAAGGCTGCATGTTTAACACATTAAAGTGGGACTATGTAACTTTTTAAGAGGAAATAAGGCGTTTCCTATTAAAAATAAAAAGTTGAATTTATCGAAAGGCTAAAACCACAATCTAATGGTGGCTAATGTTTGTTCATGTTTAACTTTAAGTAAACATTGCCCTGTAACAGACATTTTGCTGAGTACTGTTATCATGTCTTAGCATTGGCATTATCCCATATCGTCACATATGGCCACAGTGGCAGCTGTTCATCAGAAATTACAGGCTTGCTGTAAATAATAAACAAAACAGGTCTGTTACTTTACCTCACTTAAAGTGAGCCCAACACCTTGTTTCCACGTGCACGGAGACGAGTCAACCGGAAGTCCATTCATTCGGTAATATCCAATGTGCCTGCAAAACTGCTCCCTCTGTAATGTTTTGGTACAGATTTGTCCCGACCACATTAAAAAAATGGAACTTTTGCAGCGGATTTTGGAAAGACGTATGACAGTTTGCTAGCTTACTTAACAGGCTGCTAACTAGCTAAGGCTATTTTCTTCAATTTAGATGCCTATGTTGATTGTCAAGTGAGTTTGTATGATTAAAAATAACTTGTTTATCTAGTTTGAACATATTTTGAATCTGAGTAATGTTATTCTGCTAAAATACTTATATTCAGATTGTCATTATGACTCATTCAGCCGTTTATACGTCTTTTAAATGAAATATTTAAAAAAAAAAAGTTACATACCTGGGGGGCCAACATCTTCATTTATTTGTTGCCATGGAATATTGGTCCTGTTTTTGTCTGCGTAATGTTCTGAGCGCATATTCCAAACTACTGGATAGTGAAAAACAGACAAAATTCACCTTACTTAGTTTCTATCAGGGTTCTATCCATCCGTAAAGAAATGCAGCCCCTTGCATTGGACACTAGTGGCATCATCTGTATATTTACGGATCTACAGACACCGGTCACGTATGCAAGTGCAAACAAGGCCCCTTTTTAAAATTAAGGATGTAGCTACCATGACATCACCCATTGATTTTTGGTCACATTTTGAAGCCTTGAGTTCGGTATTTTAGCTGTCTTGGTCTTTCAATACATCCTCACTCTGACCTCGTCACATATCAATGTTTGGTCATGGACTTTCCACTTCCAGATACGATGCCCAAGGTACCCTGGGTGCATTGGTTGTTGACATTCTGGATGCAGTGTCAAGTTCTGCCTGTCGTTTTCACAGGAAATGTACCATTTACATATAGTCTCTTTCAAAATAAATGCACTATGTTGGTAAAACACTGCAAATTGGCTGTTTGTTTTCTTCGTAACAAACGCACACGGTTACATTTTGCCAACATACACACACGGTTGGGTTTAGGAAAAAAGGTCAGGGTTTGGCTTTATAATCCTACAGGAAGTGAACACCGCCCTCCTGGTTGAAAGTAACCCATCCAACAACCCTCCCACCTGCCCAACTCAGACTTTTGTCGTCTTAACTTTAGTTCTTGTCCTGTCACGTTTCCCTCGATGCCACTGGGTGCTGTAAACTCTAACGGTGACCGGCCACATATCATGCCGCCGCAAAAAGGGCTTTCTTTGATGGTGTGTGCCGAAGGAAGTCACTGCCCACACGCCGGATTTTGCCGATTTTGGAGTGAGACTGGGTCGGGTCTTTTGGAGCCAGAACTGACCATTTGGATCAGAGGATGGAGTTGTGAGGGTGAATCTGACTCCTTTTTTTGTACCAGGCTGTGAACACGTTTATTTCTGCTGTAAAGTTGGGCATTTTATCATGGGTGTCTATGGGGATTGACTGGCTTCTGGAGCCAGCCTCAAGTGGCCATTAGAAGAACTGCAGTTTTTGGCACATCTGTGTTGTCTTCATTTTTCAGCCCCGGAGGTTGCCACTTGGTTTAGATCCTTAGTTCCTGGCCATCCATTTCTTGCCAGTCTTCAGACTACGCCGTGGCTTTCAGGGAGCCCTATTTATCAGGAGTGAGGAGGGTACTGTGCATATGCAGGACCATGCGTGAATGCACCCGCCTTTGTGCAAAAATATGTTATACATTTAAGTTCAAACAGATAACTTAGCCTGGGACAACAAAGAAACAAAAAAATTATCCAATTTTTTTATTGCTCTCCATGGTAGAGGAGCACAGTGGAGACTGTATTTTTCGCCACTGAATTTCAAACCCTGTTTCTTGCACTGTAGAACCTCATTGCAGAGGTGTGGCCTTGTTCCAGAATCTCAGAAAAGCCTTGGAGGGTGCAAAGTTATCATATCTAATAGAAATGATGGAAAAATATAGTAATATAGTATAGTAAAGTTAATTACATTGTACAAAACATAATTTTCTCATGTGGTCTTGATGGTCTTTTTTTAATAAACGTGTTGACATTACTGTAATTTACACTCAGTGCATCCAAAAGACTTCATATGAAATATTACCACTGAGTATGCAAAAACACATTAACTCTCACACACACTCCAATACACACATATTTCACAGTAGGAATGCAGGTTTGTGTCCCGCTGGACAGCCGTGCGTCAGTCACAAAAATCCACCCTTCACACCTGGTGATCAGGGCAGGGTGCGTTCAAGTGACCCGCTTCCCAGAGTCCACAGCCAGATAATTATTTCCAGTTGCAATTAGAATAACCGCAAGCTTTTTTCTCTCTCTGTGAGCAAAGGGGATCAGCAAATATCCTTTCCCCGGGTTTTTGCTTGTCTGACACGCTTGTATAAATACCCTCCACCTGGACATGGGAGTGTCTTTAGGGGAGCTATCAAAGCATTCATAAAAATCAAGATGTATGTGACATCCAGTGGATTTCCCCCACGCTGCACACAGCAGGCCAACTCAGGAGGGCCAGAGCCGGGGTAAAGTTTCCCCTCTTTTCCTCCCTGACTAGCGGCTGACGCCTGATTGACTGTGATGGGCTTTTTAACGCCCTGCACGTGTTGTTCCGCTGTTCGGCCCTCGCTTCATCGTCTGTCTTCTCAGCGTGGTGTTTCTCTGGCCTCTGCTGCTGCTAGACTTCTACCTCTAATGTAAGTTTGTCAAACCAAAACCTGACCTGAAAACATTCGCCTGCTCATGCACTTCACGCTTTGTTCCTAAATAACTCTCTTACCGCAGCGCTCCCCTTCCTCCCACGCTTCGTTTACAGATTAGGCCCTGCGTTGGCGTATGTTAAAAACACAAGAAGAGGCAATCGGATATTAGGAACATGACTGTGAATGAATACATCTACATGTGTGGATCCGTCTGCAGTGCTGAGTGGCTTGGCTTGCGTGTGAAACATTTATAAAGTTGGGACTGATGACACGCACACTCATATCTTGTGATCAGAAACTCTGGGAAGGCGGCCATGATGGAGGCCTGCCTGACTCCTGTGTGTTCAACCCTGTGAAGACTGATTGTTCTGTCTGAAAACAGTTAGAGCAAACTGGGAATGATGAAGGAAAAGGAAACAGATTTGTGGGAGGGATGGTGCAAAGCAGGGACTAAAATCTGTTTGTGGGTTTGAAGAGGAAACACTGAAACGCCTCAGGTTTGCTGTTATGTTAGATATATAATTAAACAACTTATGAGGAAATGTATGTTTTTATGAGTCATGCAAGTGTGTAGGTTTGTGTCAATTTAGCAGAATTTCTCACTTTGGAAAAAAAAAAAAAGTTCCACCTCATCCTAGATTCATGCTCTTTACTTTTTATTCAGCTATATGTTGCAGAGGCAGTCCCAAACCTGTAGGGGGCAGTGTTTGTTTTACTCAACAGGGTCTGACTCTGGCCATAACTGGGCATATATGGTGCAGGTGAGAGCAAAGACTGCTGGGCCAGCCTGCAGAGATGGCTACATACTTTCCATTCTTTAATGAAGCCCTTCAATGACTCCTGCGCTATAGCACTTAAACACACACACACACGCACATACACACTTTCCACTGGTGCGCGGCCCCAGATAATAGACTCTACATGGGAAGCCTGTGAAGTATTTCGAAATGCCAAACGGCTGCGAGGGTGTAGACATTTGAAGGACACTAATGTAGGAGCTGAGGCCTAATATAAACAGCATTATTCACATGAAAGCTCAACCGCGGCCATTAGGGCTTTTCGGAGAGGTGGCACTTCTCCACCAGCACCCTAATGGCACTTCTCGTTTAAACATGCAGATCTGTGTATACGCCGATTCCTTTGTAATCTGTCTTTCCTGAAACAATCAGCTGTAAAATGATTTGTCACTCTTTATTTTACACGCACATTTTCCCCAATCTCTGGGATCTCATCAAATCATAACACAAGTCTTCATCCAAACCTCCGGAGGGCTTTTTTGTTCAGAGCGTGTGCTTTCTGTACGCTACAACTCGCCTGTTATCCCATAATAACAATCAATATTCTGCTGAGAAGCAACTATAGCAGCTGTTCAAATACATGCTCTCCTCCACTGTGAAACCCAGAATTGCACTTTTTTTTTTCATTTTGAGGCCTGTAACTTACAACCACCTAGAGAATATAGCTGGCCAGTGGATCAGTCTCTCACGAAATTATTAATCCTACAGAAACATCGACCCGCAATCTAACTGGGAGAAGCTGCTGAACTTCTTGTGCGGCGAACGCACCAGACCTGACCACTGTCAGCAGCAGTGTAACGTGGCTATCCCACCGGCAGCAGATTGTAACATGAAGCAGAACAAAACATCCTTGTAATCTTTGAGGAAGGTCCAATCGGAAGAAGCGGGGAGGAACATACAGTAAAGGGGAGGCGATGAGGATGAATAACACATTTCTTTTTTGGCTGCGGCTACAATGGCCCACTCAATAGGAAATTATACAAATGAAAGCGTTTTCAACGTCAGAGACGACGAAGATTAATTAGATTTGAACTGTTCTCGCCAGCCAGAAGAAGTAAGCTATCTTGCCTTTTAATGGTATGGTTTTGATCAGTGAGGGATGGTGCAGCCAAGTTGGTTGTTGCCTCGCTGTTTTTGGCCTCTCCGCTCCACATCCATCTTGTCAACACATTAACCAACTTCCCCTCTCACTGATAGTGACTCAGGAGTTTTACACCACTGCAATTACTATGAGGCTGAAAGAGAGGAAGCGAAAGTGATAATTTGCAGTTGTTTTTTATTCTGTGATGGATTTTTATTTTATGAGTTGCGCAAAATGGCAGCACTACAGAATGTGTGCAGCACTGGTGCTTAGTCATACTCACATTTCTGCAACTCTGCACAGGTTACAGTCCAAATGACCCCTTTGATGAATACATTCCTTCAGCTACAGCAAAGCAGGTGCCATTACTTATAATGTAACCAGTGTTGCTTTTACGCAGCAGCAGTGTATATATTAGCAATATTCCAATGACATATATTCAAATTTATGGAGGCTCTGACACAAGTTCTGGAATATGCACAATTAAAAGGAGCGTGAAAATGAAGGAAACTTCAGTAGGCATTTGTGAGTGAGTGACAGAATTCTCTATGGGATTTAGACGAATCATTGAGTCGTTTTGGGTTAAATCCCACAGTACCACTCTGTGACCCTTCCACTGGCCAGACCCATCAAAGATTAAAGGTGAACACAGGGGCAAATCAGTTATCAAGTCAGAAACACTCATTGTCAACTTCCCACTGTGCCGTCACTGCACAGGCGCACATAGACACGTGGTCGACCCTCATCCTTCCTGCAATGGAGGTCATGACCCCATGTACCAGTACCAAGAAAGGAATGAGGGTGAGGATGCATGACCCTTAAAAGCTGATCGTTTTCAGTTCTGTGTGCATAAATGTTTGTAGGCCAGAGATGATTTGAATGTGCAGATGTATGGATGACAGATTCACAAGAGGCCTTTACCTTTAATAAGGGCGAGTCATGTACTGAATACAATTGGAAAAGTGGAAATGTGTGGATGGAAGTTTATCTTTCCTGGGAGTTTTCACTGGTTGCCTAGCAACCTTGCAGTGATGACAAGACTCCATAAGTCAATGCACTCGGTCAAGATGCTGGAAGGTGTAGTTTTGTACTTTGGACTGAGCTTGGCGAGCTGCTCCCCCCTATTTCAAGTCTTTATGCTATGCTAAGCTAACCAGCTGCTAGCTTCATATTCACTATACAGATACAAAAGGGATTTCGATCTTTTCATCTCACGCAAGAAGCAGATGACTTTATTTGCTACAAGGTCAAACTATTTCTTTCAAAACAAGGTTTATAATTTTTATTTAAGCTAAAGGTAACAATATCTCGAAGTGCTCTTACTTGCACCTGTGTGTTTTGAATATATTTAGGCTCAGCTGTGTTTGGGTCAAAGTCTTTCAACACACTAAACAGTTAAATCTGGAGAAATGTGGCTCACTGAAACTGCAGGAGGGCTAAACACAGGTGGTTCATAATGGAAGACTTATGAGAGACAATATGTATAAGTCTAGAGTAGTCAGAGAGAGACAGAAGAAAACACAGAAACAGAAAAGACTGTCTGTGTTGGTGTGACCTGCTGAGGGTAGATGCTTGTGATTGATCTACGCTCTAAAGAGTGACCATTTGACATTTTTTAGCAAGCTTACAATTGTATTAATTTGCATTTACATGTGCTGATGTAACAAAGAGACTGTTGTATTTGTTTTGTTCTTGTTGAAGTGCGAAGCCTGAAATGTCATTTACTGCATATTCCACCTGATGGACTGTAAGTTACAGTTCTCCTGATGCTAGTGTTCACAGCAGTTGAAGTGACAGATTGCTTTTCCATTTCACAGTTCATTTTAAATTGCCTGTGAAAGTATCTGGCGCACGAGCTGCATATTTGTTTCAAGTCTTCTGGTATTCTGATAAGGTACAGTAAGTCAGCATTAGATTGATCTTCATCTTGCTCAATGGACTTTGCTGTAAGTGGGTTAATTCCTTCGTTATTTTTTCAGAGTCAGCTCCAAAAGAGTTTTACTACAAGAGAGTGAAGAGGAATCTACTCAACCTGAGGAGAAGACAAATAAGGAAGAGAATGAAAGGTGAATAAAGGTGAATAGGGAAGAGGGGAGACAGGTGTCTGTCAATGTGTACATGCAGGTGAAAGTGTTGACTGGGGGACACATTTAAGAACACACTGGCCAAAACCTGTAGCACCAATTCTGCTTTTACCATGAGCCATTCCTACTGATACTGATAAAAGCTGAAACACTGCACCAGAACATTTTTATATCTTACTTCTAGCTGATTATTAAACTAATCAATATTTTTACATGTATGAATTATGTGTAATATTAAAGCGGATGCTCATAATAGCAAACTCACAGAGAATTAATAATGTCCCAATGGACCGAAAACTCATTTCTCTGACAGCCCATTCTCCCAAAAATAAATGACCATGGGTCCGAAATCCAGTTTCTCTGAGAATACTCACTCCCTGCAGTTAGACAACCCAATCACCAGAGGAAATATCTACATGGTTTAGGCACAAAAAAAACCCCACTTGATTATAGTTAGGAAAAGATCATGTTTTGGCTTAAAACACCCACGTTTGGCTGAGTAAAAGTCGCTAGAGAAGCAGGGACAGGTTGGTGAAATACACCTGGGCTCAGTGGCTCAAACAGTGCTGAGAAATGTCGTGAAGGCTGTTGGAGAGATGGGCTTTAGGTTCAGTGGGACATTTTTCAGATTTATCGGGCTTCGGAATTTTGGGCTGACAAACTCACACTGTGCTACCTGTCCAGCACAGAACAGCTGACAGACAAAGATAGCGGCTAGCTAGTGAACATAGTTGAGAATTTAGCAGCTAAAGACTCGGATATTTCTCTCAGGAGTTGCGGAAGGCCAAAAAAGAGTCACAAGGAGAGTGAATGTTGGACTTTGTTGGGTGGACAAAAACACAACTTCAGATGAAGTAGTTCAGTGTCTGCTGGATGTATACTCACACAACAGCATTGTCAATTTTTGGATAGCTGTGATTCATAAATGGAAGCATAACTTGGGATAATATAGATTTAAACATTTGTTTTTCCATTTTTTAGTGGTATTACAACTGTGATAGTGTTCAACCACCTGAATCAGTACAGCAATTACTATCTACAAAGACGTGTAATGGTTCAGACTTTATCTTGTTCACCCCTAAAGTCATGAAGGGCTTAGTGGATTTGAGCAGTAAGTAAGTGGCTCCTCAACTGGAAAAACATTGGCTTATAGTTGTAAAGACCTAATGAAGCATTAGCTCACACTGTTTCTACCCCCATTGCGCTCCCCTGGCTTCTCCCAGATGGAGGGACTCTGAGTGGGAAAGAACACACGAGTTGGACTGATAGTCTTTGCTGACTAATCCGTTATCTCTCCTGCAACCTGTTGCTCCTCAGCGACTCGGCCTGCAGCTTCCTCTGGGCAGAGGTTTCACGTACGCTCCGTTGACAGCTATCTCCCAGAGCAATTGTTGGTAAACACGATTGAACTGCTTACCCCAACAACAGGTTTCCTCTAACCCCTAATCCAGGCCACAGAGGAGACCCCCCTCTTACCCTTTTGACCCTTCCCTCAGTCCGAACATCCCTCCACTCCTCCTCCTCCTCCTCTGCGGTGGTGGCGGTCGATGAGCCGGTGAGATAAGCCTGCGTGGAATTCCCGTCTGGGTGTTCTTGGGAGTGACCTGGGTGGCAGAGGAGCGTCAGTGAAAATCACTCAGCACTCCACTCAATGAGGAACCAGTCTGAGCCATGGCTGCATTTTACATCACTCTAATTTCTATTTCTATTTTGTCTGGCTCCTTCTCTTCCTTTTTTTTAAGGTTTTACAGTAGCGAGGAGTAAAGGTGAAAGAGAAAGCAATGCAGACTTATTTGGTAGGCTGCATGAACTTTTGTCAACCTCTAACCCCGGGTAAGACGGACTTAAAAAGTCTTGTTGCACATGAATCAAGGAATGAGCTTAGTGCTGGAAAAGAGCTTGAAAACGGCACCAAGAATGTGATCTAATGCAAATCCGATTTCTTATCATTACCAAGAATCATATTTAGGTCAGATTTACTGTATACACCAGACAAAGTGCTGTTTTGTGAGAAAAGAACATCAGCCCAAGTTTTATGACTAGAGCCATTAATTCTTGCCAGCGTTTTGCAAGCATTGCAGACTTCTACAAGTAAACAAACCTCTCAGATGAGATGTACAACTAGGCGGCCATATTTAACCATGTGTCCAGCACTTCCTTAGAGACCGTGGGTCCACGGTGGAGGGGCCAGTCGCCTGGGAAAGAATGCTAGGGGTCTAGAGTGGCCCGGGTTAGGCAACGGCCTGGCCATTGTGCCCCAGGAGAAGGTAATTAGGAAGTGAAACCTTGACCAGTTGACAGCAGGCTTTGTTCAGGGGCGAGTGGGCCAAGAGAAATGCTTTTGAAAGCTTTTTCACTTTCTTTGTTGAGGCGACCTCAACCCCTTCCTCCAGAAACACGCTGGGGGAGATCATATAAGTTTCTGAAGAAAAATGCATGGGAGGGGGGTTAAGTGGTATTTATTGAAAGAGAAGAAATCTATAGGCAGTGCGTTGTTTGACAAGAGTACCAAACCAAATATACAGTGTACAGTATCTGTTTACCGAAAATGTCATTTCTAATCCACGTTGAACTACAGTTCCAGTAAAACATATTTATATCCCTACACGCTGTACCACATATAATTCTACAAATTCTGGTAATCGTGCTAATAATACCCACATCCTGGGCAGAAATCAACAGCCTGTCCAGTTCAGAGTCCAGCACAGCCACCTCTTCTTATGTGCTGCAGCTGCAGCTGGAGCTGCCAGCCAGCCTATAATCAACTCTACTTTTCCTGTGCTGTACATTTGCTCTCCAACATTAAACTTGAGGATGAGCCAAACAACCAGCATCACTGCGGTGAGGGCATCCAACACCGGGAGCCCACGCCTGTCCTGTCCTTGTCGACCCCGGCGCTCTGCTCTCAGCTCCTAATGTGGCAGGAAAAGTGTGAACATGGCTTTGGCAAACTGCAGCCCAGTTCACCATCATCACCATCATCACCACGGGCCTGTAAGGGGAAACATGCGCACTCCTTGGACATCTGGCCTACAAACTCCTGCAAAGGATTAACTCCTTGTACTTCTGAATCGAGCCAGAGGTTTTTAAGTAATAATCCCTTACATATTTCACCATTTAAAAATGGGCTTTGTTCTATGTATCATAGCTGACTCATTAAAGTTGGGCATGGAAGTTCATTCCTGGCCTTTTACAAGAGTATATATAACAAAATAATCTAAGATCAAGGCTCCACTAAGTAGCTTAAGTAAGTGTACTTTTGTTGTACACTTGATTAAAGGTTTTACATTTGATGTGGCATCTGTGATCAAACAAAATATCACAGTGCTATGTGTCATATGATCTCTGGATTGTGCATTGCAGAAGCACAATAGCAGTGACTTTCACAATAAAATATGTCACCATTATCAAAACAACAACAGGCTCAAAGACTGAACAAACAAAAGTTATGTTTACATTTAGAGTTTCTTACCAAAAAACATGGCGTGTTTCTAACAAATATGTTGAATGAGTTTCCTTTCTTATATATATATATTTTCCAGTCTTACCTACTAATGGCCCAAAACTCCACAGGGTACCTTTAAATGTACTTCAATTTGAGCATAGACATATATCCTTGACCTTTTGGAACAGTAGTATTTAACAAAGTACTCACTTTAGCTAGTAAATGGACCACTGATGTTCTTATTTTGACTTCATTAAAAGTTTGACATTTGTGACCAAACAAAATATCTCAGTGTAGAGTTTGTGTGTTGGATTATATCTGGGATGTGCCATGCTGAAGCACTACGGCAATGAATTTCAAATTACAACAATAGCCTTGCAGATATATGCCTACCATACATTAGAATACTTTGAAAATACTTTGAAAAGACTTTTAATAGACTAAAGTCTTACACCGTCTCACATTTAGGGACAATGTATCTTTTAGTCACAGACTATAAGATTTTGCTAAAACTGGGGGATCTTGTAGGGTCACTATTTGCAAACCACATTCCTTTTGAGGTTATTTCGCATCCTGCTCCTGATAGAAAATATTACGCTGATCTCCCTTTAAGGAATTTCACATATTAACAATTCCTTACATGTCTGCAAAAACACATAACTCTGCAAACACAAGATAAAATGCGTCATATATGGACAGTATTCCTAGTAATTTGGCATCACTGTAATCAATAAAGATAAACTTAAATGTTTGGATTTTGCTGCCTCAACTCGCTGCAGTCTACGTTTGTTAGCTGTGCTATTTTAGTGGGAGACAACTAACAGATTTCCTACTAAAGTTAGTGTTGGTTGGTTGACCACATGACGAATTAAAAACCAACCCATTTTCACTCCACAACTCCGCCAGTTTCCACATTACTAGATAAACAAAAATTGTCCATGTTCTTGTGCCTCCCCAGACTCCCATCCATGTTCTCTGTCTACACGGTTTGCTGCTTGCTGTTTGGTGCTTAAGAAAGTGCAGCTATTGGTTGCTGACAATGTTCATATCAATGAACTTCACTGTTTGCATGAGCCAAGACTAGAAACTTATAATATTAAACATGTTTGATTTTGTTTGAAGGGCGGCAAATATTAAACATGTTTGATTTTGTTTGAAGGGCGGCATAGTGGTGTGGTGGTTAGCACTGTCGCCTCACAGCAAGAGGGTTCCCGGTTCGATCCCGGGTGTGGGAGCCCTTCTGTGCGGAGTTTGCATGTTCTCCCCGTGTCAGCGTGGGTTCTTTCCGGGCACTCTGGCTTCCTCCCACAGTCCAAAGACATGCAGATTGGGGACTAGGTTAAGTGATAACTCTAAATTGTCCATAGGTGTGAATGGTTGTTTGTCTCTATGTGTCAGCCCTGTGATAGTCTGGCGACCTGTCCAGGGTGTACCCTGCCTCTCACCCAATGTCAGCTGGGATAGGCTCCAGCCCCCCCGCGACACTCAAGAGGATAAGCGGTTAGAAGAAGATGGATTTTGTTGGAGCGTCAGGATGAGAAAAAGTTAAGACAAGTCGGACTGAGTTTTATGACCACCTTACACCAAATGATCAAGATCATGGGAGGGCGCACCACCTGAGGTAAAATGATTTTATCCAACATTGGAAATTTCTCTGAGACAGTGAAACCTCATAAAAGTAATTTGGTGTAAGGCCAGCATGGGTTAGGGGTAGGGGTAGGGTTAGGGGGCAAACAAAGCTGTTATATTGTGAAATACTGGCCAAATTTCCCCAGAACAGTTTCTCTCATCTGCATGCCCCCACCTGAATTGAGGCCTCCTTGCCTGCAACTCTCTGAAGTCCCTTGTTATTTTTGATTTACAGCAAAAAATCTGCAAAATGCACCAAAAAAACATAAAACAGAAGCACAATGAGAAAAACACACAGAACAATGGGGAATAATCATGTCTTTAACCTGAAAAGCCCATGACCACAACAAACAGATTCCTCTATGTTTGGGTTTGAGCAATAGCCTCGCAGCTAGTCTATAAAACACCAGAAAGAAGAGGAGAGGAATCTACATGTCCTTTGTTTACCTCTTTGTTCTCTTTCTTATTATGGGAAGCCATTTGGCAGCGGCCCTCGGTAGACAGTGGTTTCATCCAACTCAGTCTCAAGGACTCATTTCATTTCCTTCCACACTGGCTTAAACTGAGCAAATTATATGTGTAGATGTTTTCTGAGTCAGTAAACAAACATTAATGGAAATAAGGCAATCAAACAGATCCTTGAGTTGCATGCTATGATGTTGTGACCTCTATGATCCTGAGAGCTCAGTGAGTCAAATGCAAGAATGAATGCAAATGAGTAAAAAGCCTGTTGATGCTTGTTAGCAAATGTGTCACAGCACAATTTACACATTAAAAAGACTCAAAACATTCAGGCCTGAATGATAAAGGGCAGGATAAACATAGCCTTTAGATTTAAAAGATTGACTGTACTAACAAGCTTATGGATCTTTAAACACATCTCACCGACGTGTTTTGGGAAAAAATACATCACCTACTTGAGGTGGTTATTCTTAACATCACTCAGGTTTTATGAACTTGTTAGGGAAAATCTGTGGCTTTATGGGTGGTTTTGCTCTGCTTTTGTACATTAACAGTGCTTACGTCTCTGAGCGCAGGTGTCACAAATAGGCTTTTCCAAGTAAATGAAGTCAACTGATTGCTCTTGACTTTCTCCTGGAGACTGTGGAGCTGGGACAGGGATCAGTCCTCAGTGACTGCAGTGATTAAAGTTTTTATGTAGTTGACAGAGGAGTTAGAAAATGCCAAGGGACATTTAGATTAATGATGGCATCCTTGAGGCCAGTATTATGTCACTCTGAATGAGGACTGAAGAGACAGAGGGATGACATTTTTACAGGCCTGGTACTTATAAACACATTTGTGTGTATTTGCAAGGCAATCCATGCCAAATAGAAGCAGACACACACACTGTACACATGCATACACTTCTCAAGCACTTCACCATAACACACTCGCTCTGTGGCTGCTGTTGTATTCTGTAAGTGTGTGTATATGTGTGTGGTGAGTGCCATAGTTGGCTGGTGGGCCAGTGTTTGATGATGAAGTCATCAGTTTAAGTAAACTCCAGATGGCCAGGCAGAAAGTAAAACAAGTGCCATCTGCTTAGATTCAACTGCTGCTCAACTTCTCCCCTCTCCGTCTCCCTGTTTCCCCCTCCTCTCTCAGTTGGCACAGCGAAGGACCAGAGTACTCAGAACATTAATGCCATTAGTGAAATGTTTCAGAAGAGGCAGCCAAGCACAATGCATTACACTAGCACTACATTACCACTGAGGGCTACGCTCACTGCTTGCTTATTGAGCCACAAGGTCATACACAACCTGGAAGTCAAATGAAGTATGGACTGTGTTGATGTTAAAAGCATGTGCATCACCTCGTGCTGATTGTCTCAGACGATAATGATCTAATACTTTGATTTCCAATCTATCACTTTTATATGTGACATAGATATACAGTATTTTACATCCTGAACAACTCCTGACCTTTGGGATTGATCATTGTAGGTAGAAGAGATTGATGATAAATGTATATATTTTTCTGAAATAAAACACCCTTGATGACCTGTGGTTTGACCATTAAGTGTTGATACAAAATAACCCTTAAAGTCTAAATTGCAAAATATGATACAATGAGAAAGCATTAAGTAAAGTCAACAAAACACTGATAATAGGCTATTTAAAATGTTTAGCCAGTTGGCTTATAAAAGCAAAAGTGTTACAAGGATGTCACAAGAGGAAAGGAAATGGATACGCTTCAGGGGAGCATGAATGTGCTCAGGGAAATTTAATGACAGCTGATTTGTCATATAGAGATATTTTGTATTCAATTTCGCCTGATGTTGGCAGAAGAGCAAAGCTCATGGGGTGTGAAGGGTTCATCCTCTGGGGAGCACAAGTCTGCTCAGTAAATTTCATGGCTGTCCTGTAAATTTTTATATCATTCTATTTGAGTACAAGTGGAGACTTCCAAGAGACTCTGTTTCTGATGGTGGTAGTAAAGTAGGGAAAAAGGCACACCAAAATATATTAGGAATCATACTCTGTAGACCTCACCGAAATCTTATCATTCGTTTTCTAGATTTTCTTGGAGGAAAGGTATGATTAAGGGGTAAATACCAATATGGATGGGCCAAACAACGTACTTTTTTTTTTTTTCTTTGCATAGAGCCAAGTTTGTCCTGATGATGGCACTATGAGAAAGTCACCAAAATCATTTTCATTCATATTTTGGTCATATGAAGAGCCATTCCATGATCCCTGGCAATTTGGTAAGTAGTTGTCAACAGGCCTTGCACTAAACCTAGACAGGTCATGGTCAAAAGTGGAAAAATTCTAACTGTAATGATTTGCTGAAAGTGATGCTGTGGTGATACAGAAAGTTCAGTCTTTACCAGGTATAACTAAATAAATTTTCCTCTATGATGGAAAAACAAATAATGGTAGAGAGAGGTTTTGGTTGCTTATTTTCTTATAATGCATGCCCACAGTGACGAGGTTAGGCTGCTTTGGCTCAGACGTGATCTTATTTGTTTGTTCATGGTGGAATCACTGACACTATAAATACTTGAATTACAGCATGTAGTTGTCATGTCAGTGGCCCTGCTTTAATCCCATAGACATCTATGAACTGAGTCCAAACATGTACAGATATGCATACGGTTTTGGATTTGTCTCACTCTAGGTAAGCAGTAACAAAAAGTAAAATCTCCAAAATACAAGCATGTTTATGCTGTTGCCTACATAAAAGACAATTACACAAAAAGGTGGGAAAATGATCGTGGATTTACATTTGAGGCTTATGGCTGGCTGCATGTTATTGCTCCATGTGATGAATAAGTTAAGGCAGGTCTTGTTTCCCTCTTCCCGCTGATGCAGAACTTTCAGCGATGCCCTTCATCTGCTTAAAAACATTGGACTCTACACATCGGTTAAGCTGTGTGTCCCAGAAGAAAAACAGGACCAATCTCCTTCACCACTGTATGTTGTAATTAAGCCCACAGCTGGCAGTTCCCATTACGCCATCAGGGCGAGCAGGCAGACCTGGTCTGTGGCACTACAGGCCCTCCTCCTCACCTCTCCGCCCGCCGTCTTTTTCCTCTCCTCAGCACCTGTACATTGTAAAGAAGCCCAAACAGCCCTGCAGCTAACAGTCTGATGGCTGTGAGAGTGTTTGTTGTGAAACACTTTGGTGTAACACATCATCTCCCCCCGCCTCGGTGTACATTTTCACATTCCGCCTCGCCAACTGTTTTAGCCCAGGCCAGGTGGGGAATATGTCCACACGTGGTTTTAGGTTCAGTAAAATTCACACCAGCCTTTTATATCTGACAGGAAACTACATGGAAATGTGGCATAATGGAGAACAGGCTAGTGGTGCGACAATTGCAGTGGGGGCGACAAAGCTGAGGGCTACGGGTTTCATCACATCTGCCCCACCTCCCCTCCTCTCCTTTCTCTCACTCACTCACTCCCCTCCCTCTCACTTCACAGGACAAAAACGTTATGTTCAAGCAAGAATTTTAATGTTGTGCCGCTCTGAGTTTGCCCACACCACACCAAACGCAGCCCTGTCCCTGTAGGCTAGCTCTCTCCTGGCCAAGATCAGCTGTCTGACCGCAGAGCAGCCTGCTGTAAACACTAGCCAGATTACCACACAGACAACACACACACACACACACACACACACACACACACCCCTGCAAGAATGATCACACTGACAAACTTACAAGCAACCATTGTCAACAAAATAATTTGCTTCCAGCTGCATACCATATTGATTTAGATGGAGGCAGTTAGAAAGATTACAACTGGATCAAATAAAAACAGAACATTACCATTCAAATGCTTTTCAGACTGTGGGAAGTCTTATGTAACATTTAGGAGAAAAAAAACAAAACACAACTCCGGTAATGATGTGCACATGATTGGCAAGAGCTGACTATTAAATTTCCCTTCCTCCCAGAACCACTGCAGGTGCTGCAAAGGCCCGATTAGAGGTAAAACTGAAAACTATAACCAACCAAAACATACCGGACCAGGGTCACAGATGTTATTGTTCCAAGTGGCGCTGTCAAACATAAAAATGACCATGAATTTTGTTGGTCTGCCTCCCTTTGTTGATGTGTGTTTATGTAAGAGTTTCTGTCAAAACATGGCGAAAAAAAAGATAAATGTGGCTAATTAAAAGAACATTTATTTGGTAGTTGCTGTAATAGATACCTCATTGTGGGGTCCAGGGGCAAAGCCCCCCTTCAACCAATCACAACTGCTGCTCACATTGAATTTGACTCTTGCAAAAGTGGTTGATTTCTAAATCCCATATCTTGCTTACCACTGCCACACACACAGGCATATGTGAGAACCAGAAGGTCCTTCGCCAAGAAACAGTCGCATGGGTCATCTGTGCAAGTAGCTTATTACGAGCCATATTTCCATTACTTGTTAGGCAGTGACCTCTAGTGGCTGTAGTCATTATGATGGGAGGAAGTTATGTGATTTAGTATAACGAGCGACAAACTTCATATATGCAGGAGGTTGGGATGGATGGATGAGTCACACAAACACAGGACTTTGACCCAGGAGACCAAAAGTTAACACTGACTTATTTTCACTTACATACGTAAGTTAACTCATGACATATACAGAATGTACTTAAGTTAACTTATAGTGGGGTATGTAATTCTGGAGAAAGACAGGTGCTTGTTGAGTCTCATCCCCTGGTCGTCACATACTGAGGCTTTGGATTGGTGGTTTAGTCCATCTACCAACCCAAGGTTGTCGGTATTTGACAACTGGGAACAAGACTCAAAAATCAACAGTCTTTTTTCAGAACTGTAAACTACAACTCAAAGTTACATTACATACTTATGTTAACCCAAACCATGATCTTTTCCTAAACCTAACCATGTAGTTTCGGTGCCTATCTGCAACTGTTAGTAGCATTTCTCGGACAGCCAATGATTCCGAAACCCCAACAGTCAGAAAAATATCCCAATGAACTGAAATCCCAATTGTCGAACGGACAGTTATCACGGAAAACACCCGTTATTCCAAAAAAACAAACACCCATTGATCGGAAGGCCCATTGCTCTCAGAAAACACATTCTTCTGAACAGATCATCAGACCATCCCAGGTGCCTGTTTTTTTTCCTACTATGGTGAGATTGGTTAGGGTTAGGGTAAGAATATCAGAGTAGGCCAGTCAGAGGCAGAGTAGGGAGGGTCATGTCTTCGCCATAGTATATTACAAGTATAGGGAGAGTGTGTATTTTCAGAGCAATAGATGTTTTCTGAATAACAGGCTGTCAGACAAATGGGCTTTTGGTCCAATAGGACATTTTTTGTAATACTGGGGTTCTGGAATAACAGGCAAATGGCATACGTGCACCTGTCGCTGTACTCGCTCAAAGGTCATATATGTCATTTTGGGAATCACTGGCAAACTCACTATTCTGTTCTTTAGACACGAGGACACATTGATGAGAACACATACACAACATTTATTAAAAATCTTGTGCATCACACTCACAACTAAAAAGTTGAACTGATGGAAGGACTGAGTCTCCGTGACTCTTGGCTCTGAAATGAACTGTGCCGAGCATGAGCACACCTGCTGCACCTTCACACTGCCCGCAGAATGTCCTACGTATATGTGTGTGTGTGATTCCTGCTCTGTCGTGTCAAAATGCAACATGTTCCAGCTGACTGCAATTAAACGGTAAACTGGAAATACTTACCATTGATTTAGTTGTACATAAATTGGCGAAAATGTGTTCCAGGGAGGAGCTGGTTACCTCACCGTTCACCACCCAGAGCGGACACACATTTATCTAACTGGGGGTTTATCAATTAGGCCTCCCTCCATCCCCTCCTCCCGTCACCTCCTTTTTCTGTGCTTAAAGGCAACACATAGATCATCTGGAAAAAACAGCACACACAAATCGCAGGCTTCGCAGTCAATCAAGGAGCAGAGCAGTGAGACGCTGGACTCAAATGAACAGAGCCAAGCAAAGAGAGATTCAGAAAAAAAGGCACAATTTCATAAGTTGTTTTTTCTTCCTCTCTCTCCCTCTCTCTCTTCTTTATTATTTGACTCTGTTAAACATCATAAATCCTCTGGATGGGAGATAGACTGGAGAGCCTCACTGAGAGATTTATATCCCTAGCCTTTTTCTAATCCAATATCCCCTCCTCTCCAGCCATTCCCAAAATGGTTTGGCTGTGAGGACTCTGTGGAGGCTCTGCTGAGGGGAAGCACACACACACACACACACACACACATACACATGTTCACACACCCTAAGTGACCAGAGCAACAAGAGGAATGTAGCGAGTTGCGCCACATCCCAGCTGGACTGACAGTGAGCGCTAGCGGTGTCCTCCTTTCCACCGAGGAGGATGAAAGGACATCAACTCGTCTAAGACACAGAAGGAACGCCTGGAATTAAGAAAAGGGGAAGCTCTCCAACAGGGGCTTGCCTGGGAGACGACCTCGGTTCACTGCTAAAGCAAAGAAGAAGAAGATGGAAAAAAAAGAGAGGAACTTCAAAAACACTCCCCACGCCACACCTGTGATCAATTATGATCTGCAAAATTAGAGAGTTACTAACAAAACCCTGGCCTGTAATAATTCATAATTATCAAAAGAGCAGCGAGGAGGGAGCTCGCAGGGTTCACACAGGCTTTGGAACAAGTTTGGAGGAGGGGTGTGTGAGTACATACGATGTCCTCGGTGTGGTGTCCCACCTTAGGCTGAAGTCTGGCTCAACCAGAGGGTCAAATGAATCTAATTGTGGTTTAATCATACACTCATGTCTATTGTCAGTGAAAATATTTGCCTTGAGTAACGGCTGTGTGATGAGAGCTGTGTTATTACAGAACATCGATGTTCCTCTCCCCCTCCAAAACCTCTCACAGACTTCCAACTTCTAAAACAAAAGTGCATTGTAAAATAAATAGCGCAGCAATAAACACCTACTCCACCACTGTTTTCCCAGTTGTTTGTGTAGCTGCAAGTGATTGCTCTCTGATATATCACATTTGTAGGTTAATGACATCTATTACCCATTGATCTGAAACAAATCAACGCAAGATATTTTTGGCCAAGTGTTTTCCTACGCACGTCCCTGCATGAACCAGGACTTTTTTTCTTGGAGAAACACAAGATGAACATCTTTATTTTGCAAGGCCACAAAGGACTCAAGGGTGACTCAATAAAATGGAAATCTCTTTTTAGAAATCACTACAAAATGTGATCTTTTATCTTTACCAGTCTTTATAGTGCTAGAAACAGTTCTTATCTTAACGAGGGATTAAGTGTGATAAATGCTCACAACCCGACGATGGTCCTCCTGACTGTTTTTAGCACAATCATAAAGACAAAACTGTTGCAAAATAGAAGTGTCTATTGTACACAGAGCAGTAAGGCAGGGATAGATACTATCAGTGTGAATTGCAGTGCTCTAATGATAAAACTATCTTTGCTTATCGCCGCTGCTGCTAAGCTTTTCAGAATCACAGCAGTAATAATCAGACATGGTCTCACACCAGTGGACACTTCTCGGACTGGAGGAGGAGGAGGAGGAGGAGGGTGCGAAATGAAACTCCTTTCCAAACAATCCCTGTGCCAGAGAATATCCCAGAGAATACACTCTCCCTGAAAGAAAATAAATGGAATCTCCTGTTTGGGTTAGATCGCTGAGAAAAAATAAAGACAATTTGCCGAAACTGCTCAATATGTAGTGTGTTAGCACCGGAGTTAATTGGAGGAAAAATGTGAAATGTGAGCCAAAATGGACAAAGATAATTGCTGTTCACTTTGAGCTGGTAGTTCACAGCACTATTGTAAAATAAAGCCTTCTCAATTTAACAAAAGATTACTGTTTACATGCAATGTCTTATCATCGTGATCATGATGAAGCAGTCATGTCTTGGATCTCCAGAGCACATTGTGTTGTGTAACATGATGTAAAGTCAGAAATTCCAACCTGGAAATTAGGAACAAAGTAATAAAAACGGCCCACATCAAGCTTCTGGGAAACAGAGACAAGATTCTCATTTATTTCCATTCACTACTAAGTTTTCTCAGCTGCAGGTATCTGCAGTTGTCTCTCATGTTACAGTGACATTATACACTATAATACATCTTACTTTAATGCTGAAGTTTGATTTTCTGTATTGCATGAGTCTACGAAAACACCTGTGTAGGCTAATAGATGGCTAAACATTTTCATTGGAAATGTAGAGCTGTGCTTTTCAGCTCTTAGTCTCCTGTGATGACATGATAGCTAACATTCCCAAATATCACTGATGTAGAAACTTTTGCATGAGGTTATAATTACAGCTTGGATTCTGATTCCACTGCAGGGCAGCTTCAGGGCCCCAAAATGTAGCTCCACGAGGGCATTTTGTACTATTTAATTAGTTAGAAGAATTATTAAATTACATTACACTATATTTCACCTTGCTTAGGGCCACTTCAAGGCCTCTTATACGGCTCCCCAGACTCCAATTTAAGCGCAACCACTGTCAAATATACACTATTTTCTCATATAATAATATAACCTTTATCAGCCCTATTATTACACATTCCTTCATTGAAGCCTTCATGATAAGCCTGTGTTTTACCCTGTGAGGGTACGGCTGCCAACTGAGAGAGTTAAATTATGCAAAGAGGGTCAGGTTGCTCAAACAGTTCGCCTGCAGGGCTGCCAGGGTGAGGTCCGACCGCGGTGGACCCGGTTAGCAGGAGGCCCAATCTGTCTCCCAAAAACCTTCAGTGCTAGCATGCATCTCATTAAGTTAACAGCTTGCCGTCAGCACAGAGACAGGAAGTCAGACTGTTGTGTCATGATGAATGCTCTCGTAAGCACCGCATGTCATGAATGGAGGTTAAACTGAGGTATTCAAAGAGGGGGAGTTGGGGGTGATTATTGTTTTGTTGGGATATATCCAAATTATATTCACTTCTTCTTCATAGACATTTACAGCTGACCCAGTTACCTGTGAAAGACTTAAGGCATTTAGTAACATCTGTTTCACTTGTGGGGAAACATTTCGTTAAACACGCCTGTAACTCCTAAACTCCTAAATCTCAAACATCTCAGTCTGGTTGACTGGTATTATTGTAATTAACTTGTGGCTTTGTACAATATCATAGCCAAGCGTAAAGTTTTAAGATTTATGTGAAATTTTCAAATGGTGTGCAAGTTTGTATACCCAAATGATTCTCACTCATCAGTGTGTCACAGTGGCAGAGATGTAGTGAACTGCTCTTCCCATTAGGTACAGTACAGCAAAATCAAAATGTTCTTTTTCAGGTCAAGATTGCTGAAAAAATAGAACAAGAAGTCCTCCAACCTATACAACCACATACGTTGTTTGTTCCTCCCCCTTTCCTAAATTAGTGTCCCTATCGGTCAGCTAAAGTTTCTGAAAAGAGTCATGGTTTGGATCAAAATAAGTACATTTGTTATGTGACTTAACTTAGTACTCATGTCACGTCACGTCACGTCGCGTCACGTCACGTCACGTCACGTCATGTCACGTCACTTCATCTCTTAAGCAATATGTGACAGCGTGATGTTACATGATGACATGACGATATGTATGTAACATGCCGACATGATGTGTAAGTAAGCTAAAACAACTAAAAGGTGACTTTTGGTTTTACACAGGACACAAACAGTGGTCTCCTGGGTGAGAGTCCTGTGTTTGTTGGCAAAAACAATCGCCAGAATAAATGTTGGCATTTACGTTAATGCAAACCACTAATATGTTACATTTGTACGTAGCAGTTATGTTGAGACTTTACTTTCTTTATGTTTCAACACACTGTGGTTAACATGTGGTTATGTTTAGGCACAAAAAACGCTTGAAAAGAATACTTTTTGGCTTAAATGTCCCACGTTTGGTGGCACAAACAGTGCTGGAAACGCATCGAAGGACTGCTAACTAGTCTTGAACAATGGTCTGCAGGATCCATGTCATTGGTCCGACAGCCCATTGGTCAGACATCCCATTAGTCCGACGGTCCACAGTGCTGAATGGCTCCCGACGGGCGTATTTCTACCTTGATGGTGCACCGCAACTGGCTCTGGGTCAGCTGGGAAAGGCTTGAGGCGAAGCAGGCTCACAGCTTATGTGTTTGTCACTTTCTTTTTCATTTTAACCCACACCATGATCTTTTCCTAACCCTAACCAAGTGGTTTTTGTGCCTAAACCTAACCAGACCTTAACCACAGGGCATCATGATGATTTCAGAACGGACTTCGGAACAATGGGTTTAATATGGTCGGAACAATGGGATGTCAGACCAATGGGCTGTCGGACCAATGGGCAGTTCCCGGTCTGCAGTGGTGTGCTGCTGCTGAGTATCACGCCATGCACCATCCCCTTCACCTCTGGATGACAAAGTCAATTCATACACTATGTCACTTTAGAAACGTTAATATGATTCATATGAAATGTAACATACCCATGGTTTGCAGGAACATACAGTGCTAACATTTTCTTTTGGTGACAGGGTTTGATCCATCCCTTCACCCCAACCACCTTCCTACATGGACTTTGTTGCTCTTTATACAATGTCACCTGACTTCCTCCTTTGTTCCCGTCATAATTACCACAGTCACTAGAGGTTGCTGCTTGTACAAATGACCTATGGTGTTGTTTTTTGGGGGAGGACAGTCTCCCACAGAGTTATGCTTGATAGTTTAGATGTATAAACAATAGACTCCATAATTATTTTAGAGCCAAACAGCAGATTTGCGACTGGCTTACCCAACACTAACTGGTCTGGAAGTCTTTACTCCATAGCAGCAGTGTTTTATTGAGGGTTGAGGCAGAAAGCACTTGCCTGTCACACTGATGCATTTGTTATTGCACTAATTTGCAAACAATACCCCAAGCACTTCATATATAACCATTTTCTGGGATAATTTGATTGCTCAGATGCTTGTCTGGGTCCCCTGTGTCAAAGGTTTTTGCCCGAGTGTGCAATGTACACTATTTCAGCAAAGAAAATAAACCTCATAAAAACTGGGGTCCGTGCCAACAAGTACCCAGATGGTTCATTTAAGAACCATGAAAACAACATTATATGTTACTTATTGTACATGTTTCATAAAACTGCTAAAGTTACCCCCTAATTCTCTCCATGCGTGTGCACACAGACACATACACACACTGAACCTCCCCCACACACATATATTTCATTTTCATATATGGCCATGTGCATTTACACATACATCAGAAGTATGATGTGTGTGCACATTAAAATTAATTCAGTGATGTTGCATTTATGAGGAAAAATTTCAGACGGACCAGATGTGAATCAAACAGAGCAACAATTTTCTAATCCAGGCTGTTTCAGTGTATGCTAAGTGTGTAATCGGGCTCTTTGTTGTCTCATATCTGGGCACAAGAAGTTAGCAATGTATTATATATATCTTTGAACTTAGTGGCAAAAACCTAGTGAACACATTTACAATAAATAAATGACCTGGACAAATTTAAAAGGTTTGTAATGAATAAATTGTAGGTGTTTTTAGTAATAAACATTTTGTCTCAATAAAAAATGATGTGTTTGCGGGCCATGTTAAAAACGTGAATGTGGAGGCTCACGTTTACCTTCAACAACTTGTAGACAGGCTCACCTGATTAAGGTCTGACCACTTAAATTTTGTTTGCTTAATGAAGATTATTGCAAACAATAAGACAGTGGGTGGGTTTTTTGATTTATTTGTGGTCTTTGTTACCGATACATTCCCTAAAGCTAATGCTGAAAAATTGAATCTTTTTTCAGTTTATTCATCAATAAAAGAGCCATCTTACGCACTGTATGTGCATGCATTTTTTTAATGTGCCATCTGACAGATCATTACGCTCAGAAGAAGGAAAAAAATAACAAAAGTTTAGATTTTGATACACAATGCTGCTTTGAAGCAGGCGTGATTCTCTTACTTTTGAGTCGACAAAGTAAGTTTTGCAAGCTGATACAGGAGCTGCCAAATTGCTCCAAGATCTGCTTTGCTGAGTTTCAGTCTCTCACATTGAAGAAGTTTTACTCTTCTAAGGTAAATGTTTATTCAACAGACTGTATTGTATTGCATTGTGATTTGACCCACCAGGATTTTAATTTTCTAGCCTTTGTCTTGGGACTTCCTCAACCTCACTTGGTCTCCGTACCATGGCTTCTTTTTCTGCCTGTCAATCCACTTTTAGATGTTCCAGTCATCTAGGGATTGAAATGCATTTGTGCACTTTTTCCGTGAACAGGCAGTTTATTCGTTTAATTTTGTTCTACTCCCTTGTGTCTATTTGTTCTTTTTTATGTTTAAAAAAGAAAGGAACAATTCCTTAAATAAAATATTTATATGAAAGAAATGTTAAGTTGATCTGTTTACTGGTTTTAAAGCATGAAACAAACAGCAGCAGTGTGATGTGATTTCAGCTGCTAATATACCAACTACCATAGCACAGATATGTGACCAACACCTGTATCATGTGTTTGGCTTTAGTATAGAACAAAACAAAATGTTTTATCTATCCAACCACATTCTTACCAGGTGGTGGCGATAATTAACCATGCCATTGTTTGCCACCTTCTATTTAACTTAAACCAGGAAAAGAAGAAGAAAACTTTAAACATCTTGTCTGTTTTGATATTTTTTGTGTGGAGTGTAAAACTTTTATATGTGAACCAACACTAGACACATCGACCCTGTAGCCATCAGGTTGCAAAGCTTTGGTTTATATGGTTGTGGCAGGATGTCTGCACCTGGGATGTTCTTCCTGTACCCTGCAGGTAGCTCCCCCTGTTTATTTTGTTATCTTCTGCACACCAATGTCTGTATTTTTATTGGGAAACAATATCAAAACAGCAGTTTATTATTTATTTTATGCAGTCACTGGCTAATGGAGAAAAGCAGTCATCCTAATAAATTCTGCGATGACAGGGCACTCCCAAAACGACAGTCCCTCCCTCTTTCACCATCCAAAACCAAACCAACCCCCAGCTTTGCTCCTCTGGCATCATTCCCGACCCCTGCCAGTCTCTGGGAAACTCCCAGCGTGCTCTCTGTTCCACCAGGAACCGCAGGAAATGAGTCTCAGAGAGCGCTGAAGTTTAATAAAAAATAAATGAATGGGGTGTCCCAGGGACAGAGTGAATGAAGGGTGGGAAAGAGAGGGAGAGAGAAGTCGGAGCTGGTGCCCTGAAGTGGAGGACAGACAAGAGAGGAGACGAGGAAGGAAAAACAAGGTATAAAATGTGAACCTATTACTGCGTGTGTTTCTGTACAGTGATGAATCAGGGAAACCAAAACCAGCTGCAACAAGGGGTTCTCGTGAACAAGAAATGGCAACGCGGATCAACTAGCGGATCATTTAAAACCATCTAACCCTCTCTTTACCCTTTCTTACAATGACCAGTGGGCACGGAGCCTACAAACACAGTGCAAACACACACTTAAACACAATTTGCTCATGTGTGCACGCGCGTATGTGTGTGTGCACAGAGATAGCCACATAGATCCCTTTCTTCCCTCTCCTGACACAATAACTCTCATGCTCTGAATGGAGGGACAAACATTCCAGACATGCCACATGTCGGGGCTGCTGGCGAATCATTAAACTGTGGAAGAGAAACTGCAGGATACCCTCTTTTTCTCCCATGTCTTCTCTAATTACCCTTATACCTTTAATTGATGTTAAACATGAAACAGGTATTAACTTAAAGGGAAGGAGGAAAATGGAAATCTGCGGGGCATTTGGATGTAAGTGGATGCACTTTATGCTCCGACGAGGATATGTGATAACTCTCTATAAATTAGGGAGGGTATTATCTTCCTTCGGCAGCTGACTGCTCCCAGGATTACAGCTTACCTCTGGGCCTCTTAGCCAAAAAGAAAAAAAGACCCAGGAAAAGACATGACAAGGGAGTGCGGTATAAAAAACACAAGCTAGAATAATAAGGTTTACTCAACAAATCCAGCTCTGAGCTGGTCTCAGAGAGAAAAAGGGGCGATTCGGTAATTCTGGTTGTTGGATATCTACTCCAAGCTCGCATACCCTGAGGGCCCTGGCCCCCCTTTGAAAGCATGGCCGTCTAAGTGCCTGAAGTGTAACACCAAGCAGTCTATTGAGAGGCAGGTGATGTGCAGAACAAAGGGAGGATTCAGCACCTCAGTGACACAGTGGGAAAGAGATGAGTGATTATTAGCCCCACCGAGGGCCTTGACAGACCATTTAAAGGCAGCTTCCTTTGATTGTGACAGTGTAATTGTTTCACAGATACAATCACGTTGAGCACTTACCTGGGGCAGGGGAAACTGGACTTTCATTAAAGTGCGGGATTGTCTCCAGGCTGCTCTGTAATTGTGCCTGTTGTCTTGTTTTGTGATGTTGTCGGGTTCAGTCCCCCTTCTGCTCTGAGGTAATCCGGAGGTGTGAGTGTGTGTGTGAATGTGTGTGAATATGGGGGAATTTGACTGCGGGCTATTTAGAATGTGAAACAGCCTCTGATGCCACACATAGTGTGTGAGTCAAAGTAAAAGTTTAAGATGCAATAAAACAATTGTCACACTGCAGATTTAACAGATTCATCATTAACTAAGGAAATAAAGTTGTTTTAAACACCATTAAAATCCCTGATTTAAGTTTTTAACATGATGTGTAACTGACAAGACGGAAATGTAAATGAAGAAGTGCAAAGGAAGCTGAATAAGCGATACAGGACAGTGGGAAGTCTTCTCCTTCAATCCTGGTCTCCTCAAAAAAGCAACCTAGCCCCCGTGTTTGTTTTTGATTCAGCGGGCTGAGATGACACAGTCTGTTGGGTACTCTATTGGCCATGTGGTCTGGGTCCATTGAGCGTGGCTGTGTGTCTAAGGGCCGAGCTGATTAGATAATAAACCGCAGGATGAAGAGAGAGGACAGGACAGTCGGGAAGGCCTCTTTGCTGGAGATTTATTTTTTTGCTTTTACTGCTGCATCATGCTGTCAGGACGCTAAAGAGCTAGCTGTCTGATAAAAACCAGCACCGCACAAACATTTTTAAAGACCTTTACAGTGTTGACATCCAGCCTGTGTTGCCAGCTACTCATCTATATCTAAATATGTTCTATCAAGAATGGAATGAACTACTTTAAGGGATTTATCTGCTTCGTAAACACAGGATGTTTACCCGTTTGCTTAAGGAATTACACAAGTTGAGAGGCATCCACAGATTGCAGATTTTGCAACTTGATAAGTAAAACATACAAATCATCGGTGCTTTGATATTTCTGTGGATGTTTGATTTGAGAAGATTAGTTCCGGGGGAACAACAGAACACCAGCACGCTGCCAACCATGATTAAGCAAGAAATACACAAACACAGCTGAGAGTGCAACACAAGAGCTCTCCCTCAGTTGTTTATTCCCCCATGTCGAAATACAGTGTGAAGTATTTTTCATTAAAGAAAAATAAATTAGCTTTATTATTGTTTGAATCAGTCAAGCTTCCCCTAGCGCATGTAACATAATCCCACTCGCCTTCCTCTTGGTTTTGTGTTCACCGCTCAATTTAAGTGATGTATTTTTGTTGTCAAATGACAAATGTACGCTAACGAGGAGCTTGTGTGTCTGTGTGTGCGTACTGTGTGACTGCCACTGACCCCTGTCCTACATGTTCATGCTCAAAACATATACCCACAGCTCATTTGAAACCTGTTGATAGGTATGGTGCAGATCAAGTGCAATTTGGGGGCAGCAGAAAAAGTCAGAGAGCTGAGCTGAAAACATGTAGATTCGCTCTGGGTGGCACAAAGTGAAACAAAGACGAGTCTGCTCAAGTTGAAAACTTTTCAGCTTGAGCGAAAACATTTGCAGCTTTTCTAATTTTACAAAGACACAAACAAAAAAGAAGAAAGTGCAGATGAAAACAAGAGAACCAGCTGGAGCTTGTAATCAATGGAGTAGTATGACATTTCAGCTCATTCACATTCCCAGTCCATAATACACCAACACTGTGTCTCTGCCCCTCAGCATGCAATATCGACGCTAAAGGCACCCTGTGGTGTCTCTATGAGATGCTTTGGGTGTTCAGCTAACTCTAATGCAAATCTCTTCGTTGCAATATCTGATGCTCAGAACAAGTGACAAACTATAAACAGCAAGAAACTCTGCACAGGATGAAGGAGAGGGGTGGTGGATAGGTCTGTTGGTGTCCCATATAAAATCAAATGTCACCTCATGTGAAAGCAAAAACCAACACTAAGTTATTTAACTGACATAGGTCACCCAAAACATAACTAAGTATTTTTGTTACCTAAATCTAATTGTGACCATTTGACAACCTTAACCTCATGTTACAACATGATTCACTAAGGCGTCAGCTGTGCCTCACGTATAGATGCCAAAGGATGCCATGCACGTCAGTGTGAGACATAGAGGGGGCATGACAAACTGTCAGTATCTGCCAACCTGGAAATGAGAATCAATGGAAAATTTAGTGGCCCTTGCTGAAAGATAGATAAGAAAATTCATACCACTGTTTTTACCTTAAACATGAAGCCAGAGTGAGCAGCTGGTTAACTTAATTTAGCATGTAGCCTGGAAGTAGGGGTGAACATTTAACTTACATGCAGCGCTTCTGCCATCTGTCCCATGCATCTGACAGAACTTATATGCTTCTGTATTAATTAATCCACCTTTTTACAGGCTGCATAATGGCTTGCGTTTTACTAGCGCTGAATGCAATGAATGTGAACCAAGGCTTTGAGTCCATTTTCTTCCATTTTGTGCGCATAATTAGAGTAATAGTGTGTTGGTGTTGGTTGTGTGTGAACGCTGCCAAAACATGGGTGACCCACACTCAATACTGTGCTCGACTGCATCCTGTGTAGACATAAATCAGTCCCTGCATAATTTTGTGGGTTTTCTTTGGGATTGTTGCAGCCTGAAATGCCTGATTTTATGTCAGCTTTTCTAATAAGATGTAATGCATGTTGCAATATTTGTAGGCATTTTTGTAATGAAATCGCAGGGGCAAGGGAAATTTGCAAAAATAGTTGAAATGCTTTTATGGTCTCAGAGACTACAACTGTGAACATTCAGTGTTTTCTACAGAATTAGAATCTGTGACAGGAAGGGGCAGGGGGCATCAACAGCTGATTGCAGACAATCTAATGTTGATGCCGTTGGATGCAGCGCTGAAGGACCATCCTCATGAGGGTCTCTCCTCCAGCTAACACAGCACAACAATATCTCATCCCTACTTGTCATGCCACTTGGAACAAAGCTTTGCAGCAGCGGTTAACATCCGACACAGCTGGACTCTGTTGTTTAATCTGTTAATAACTGCTAGGTAACATTAGCCGTGTGATGCTAACAGTTAGCCCTGTCACTGTGTGTGTGACTCTGTCCCAGGCACAGAGCTGCGGTCCTGAAGCAGTAGTCTCATGATAAACAGAAAGAATGAGAGGCTTAGGGAATCAAGACACTGCACAGAGCTCAACAATGAATTGAGATTTTACCTGTTTGAACTAATCAAATATGCTGTAAAGTTGTGGCAACATTGCAAGGTTGCACAGAACTCTCAGGGACTGGCTGAATTTGTGTTAACGGGTGTGAACATCCTTGAGGGGCTGCATCACGGGAGCTGCTGCCGCTGTGCTAACGTGCTGCTCATGCGATGCCTCTCATGTAAAAATGGTGTTAAAGCTCACCAACTAACACATTACATATCATCTGTGTGGGACTTTGTGTGGACAGCTGCAAAAATATTAGAGTAGTCATTTTCACATACCATTAAGTGAGATGGATATTGGTTATGCATTGTATACCGACGAGTATTTAGAGACAAAAGTGCCAGTTTTCTAACTTTCAGTGTCTTAATGCTGTTCATACACTCTGTCCATCAGCATCTTTGCTAGCCATGTCTTCACCTGTAGATCCAGATGCACACACACAGTCATTTAATGTGAAAAAAGTTGCATATTGCAGCTCCTCTGCTGGCGTATGAGGAGGTGAGGTGACAGTTGACACCAATATTGCATCCCTTAGTGGTTTGGCGTGTGTCCATGAGTCCCTGTGCTATGCGCTCTACACAAGAGGCTCGCTCTCCAAGCCAAATCTCATTCCAAAAGGCTTGGGGGTGCGGAGCTAACGGGGCCCCCAGGAGCAGAACCGTAATGGGGATCCTGATAGGCCCCGATCTCTGTGGAAAGATCAGTTCCCCTGTTTAATGAGGCCCCGGGCCCCTCCATGCCGTCGACCCACCTCTCCTCGCCGTTTCTCACGTCCGGCGGATCAGATTCAACTCCTTCTCACCGTAAATCTGGAAAGCAGCGGCCCTGATCGACATTAATTACCTGCACTCCTCCTCGAGGAAGTTCACTCGCTCGTCAGACAACTGGATGGGCCGCCAAGCTTGTGCGCATGTGTGCATGTGTGAGTGTGTGAAAGAGGAAATTGAGTTACGATAACAGGAGATGAGCAAATTGAATTCTCACACCATACATCCACGCAGTGGGACAGCCCATACCTCCCTCCCTCCCTCCTCACCAA
Source organism: Epinephelus moara (assembly GCF_006386435.1). Taxonomy (NCBI): domain Eukaryota; kingdom Metazoa; phylum Chordata; class Actinopteri; order Perciformes; family Serranidae; genus Epinephelus; species Epinephelus moara. Next base: position 12,620,714 of record NC_065511.1, on the reverse strand, counting down.
GCCACCCCCACCTCCCCCCTCCCTCCCCGCTGCAGAGTCCCCTGCTCTCTGTTTATAATTGCCTGAGCCCCCAGAATTTAAAATAATAAGATCAGGTTTCCAGGCAGGTAAGTGCATCCAGACTTGTTATCTGTGATATCACCGGTGCTTTAGCCCTCTTCCTCCCGCTCCCTCGTTCTCTCCCTTATCCCCTCTCTCTCTCTCTCCATCTCTCGCTCTTTCTAGGGTATCCCCTGCTTTTCTAAAACTGTACAGTGAAACACAATACTTTGCATTATATACTTTGTGAAAAGCGGTTTCTGCAGCATCTTGTCATCGTTTGGGTGACCGGCTGCTGTTTGAAGTGCTCTCGGGTTCAGGGCTCGGCGTATAACAGTGACGGCTCGGCTGCACAACAGCGTATTATTTACCCAGATGGGGTTAATTGCTGAATAAAAGAATGGTTCTTTTCAGTTGACCATTGTAAAGCTTCGCCCACCCCTCTACCAAGCCTTCCTCCACACACACACACACACACACACACACACACACACACTGCACAGCCGCAGAAATATGAGGACAGACAGCACACACACACACACACAGGAGCATATACATGCACATAGACACTTATACACACACTAACATATGTGCACAGCCATAGAAATATTACAAAAATGCAAGCAAGACCGCACACAGTTGCACAAATGCAGACACAAACAAAAAAGTAAAATTCTTCTGTTGCAATGGAAACGCTTTAGGTTATTCTAAAGAAATGTGGCTGAAGTAAAAGGGGTTGAGGTAGTGGGAGGAGGGGGAGTGGATGGAGGTGGTGGTGGTGGGGGGGGGGGCTGATAATCCACCGGCTTTCCCCATCAGATCAGTGCTGAAGGAGGTGGCATCACTCCACAAAAATGCAAGCCTCTGATCACATACAGTACAGTTACTTATCTAAATGAAACTCACATTGCCTGAGTAATCACATGACATATGATGGCATGCAGTAAGTATGAGGGGAAAAATTCATAACGCGTGAGAGGGAAGAAAGGGAGAAGAAAAAAAAAGAGTTAATGCACAGAAGGGGGGAAAGGGAGAAAATGAGAGAATGTGAGAAAAAAAAAAGAGGAGGAGAGGTTAAATAGCTCCCACACTTCAGGGCAGGATGGCAGGTTGGACAGGGCTTGACAAGTCCCAGAACAGTAGCCTCTCCTGATCCCCATTAGCAGCAGCCTGACAGTATTTCTCCTTTGAAGAACAGAAAGTCAACACTCCATTTGTGGAGATAAGGTGCAGGTGAAGGAGTGAGCATGGGGCCAGAAAAATGGTTTGGGCTATACTAGCTAAGAAAAAAAAAAGGTTAAATCATTTGAACTGCTGCGCTCTTCATTGAAACAATGTGTATGTTGCTGCGGCTCCTTCCATCTTTCTTCTAAAACTTCTTATCAGAGCCTTTGACTGTTTAATGCTTTACGTTCCACACAGGTTAGCTGCTGCTGACCTATTTCTGTAAACATCACTTGGGCAGAGATGCAGTGACGTCACACACCTGAACAAAGCTCAGGAGGCCATCAGAGTTCCCACTCTCCATCTCAGTGACCTGCATGTCTCCTAAAAAGCAAAACTCTCCAACCCCCCTTTCAGAAACACCAGTGTCCCATCTTAGCCCTGCTCTTCAAACAGGCCTGCATTGATTAACTCGGGGGGCTTTCTCTGCCATCCACCTATTAATTATATGGCCTTCATTAACACTGAGCTGATGAATGGCCTCTGCTGGAAAGGCGAGTTAAGAGGAGGTGTTAACACAGCACCTGCCTGCACTCATGTGGCCACTTATTAACCAACAATGACCTTCCACATCATAAACCCACTGGCCAGCTATTTGCTGTCTAATAAACGGAGCCCCTCTCCCTCGACCCCCCCACTTCCCCACTCGGTCCCCTTTACTTGAGCCCCTCAGAGTTTATTGTTCTGGAGGAAAAAAAATAGATGCCTGTAAACTTGGGACACCTGGAATCAACTAAAATACAGATCCATGGGACCAAAAAGGAGTTAAGTAGCGTAGGTGGTTAATGGATTGATGAAGAGCCTCTCCACAAGCCCTCTGAAGAGAAGATAGAAGCAGCTATAGGTGATTGTCAAAGCTTTTCTCTCTTGACATTGTAGCTAATGGTCGCAGCTAGGCAGCACTCCAATGCTAATCTATCATAATAGCAGGTCAGTATACACTGTGGGCACACTGGGTAGATATAAGCTCTGGAATACATAACACTGCTGTCTTCATCTGTCTGTTAAAGTAATGGCTTTTTGTTATTCCGACATATAGGTATCTTCTTTAATCAGGCATGACAGGACCAGTATAGAAGGAGCCACAATGCTCTCCAAATATTCAGTGCAAGAAGTAGCAGTGTCACTGCTTAAGAAAGTGATAAGTTAATATGAGGGAAAAGAACATTTTCTGTTCTCTCACAGGCTGCATCAGTGACGGCTCCTAAATTGTCTTTTCCATTAAAGCCTCAATTAATCACCATCTTGACTGCAGGTGATGCTCAGCCCATTTCTCACAGTCAGTCCATTAATACATGTTCTAACCGATGTAATTATTTATTACACAGAGAATTCTGCTGCTGATTTTAGAATGGCAGACAGTAGCTAAACAAGCATGACAAAACACGTTGGGACTCTTACTTTAAGTATTTCACTGCTGGAAAACTGGGCCGCCTATGCAGTAGGAAGACACAAATACTTTTGACATTGGTGCTACATGACTGGCAAAAACAGAGGAAAAGTGTTGTTATGCTTTTACTCAAGAGGTAGAAATCCTACCGCTACCCGAATGCACTGCGCTTCACCTAGTGTTGGGCAGTAATGCGTTATTAGTAACGCGTCACAGTAACGCCGTTAGTTTTGGCAGTAACTAATACTCTAATTCGTTAGTTTTTAAATTCAGTAACTCAGTTACCGTTACCAAACGGTGCGTTACTCCGTTATTTTTGGCCGGGTTTTAAAATGACGCGCAGCATGGAGGATTCCTTCACAAACTGAAGTTCCCCTTCACTAAAACATTTTAGCCCTAAACAATAAAAGATAGTCAAGTCAGATAGAGGTATGGGAGTAACTAAAAAGTTACTTTTCTCAGTAACGCATTACTCTTTGGTTTAAGTAACTGAGTTACTAACTGAGTTACTTTTTAATGAAGTAACTAGTAACAGTAACTAGTTACTAGTTACTATTTTTCAGTAACTAGCACAACACTGGCTGCACCAGACCAGTTAACGCTCCCGCTGTTGGGACGTAATGCGTTCTCGTCCGTTTATCCACAGGAAACAGTATGAAAGCCGGCTGGTCACAATCTCAAATTACAGTTAAACAGTCAGTTAAAACATGTTTGTGCACATAGGCAAGAAATAGGCAATGCAGTTACAGAATCTTGGTTCACAATTTATTAGCACTGCTTAGTTTTACTGTTTATAATAATAATAAACTTTATTTATAGAGCACCTTTCAAACAACAGTTACAAAGTGCTTTACCAAACCGAATAAAAGACAAAGCAATCAAACAAGATAAAAGCAGTAAAAACAGAATACACACAACAGAGTAAAACACGCAATAATAAAGCAGTTAAAATCATCGAAAGGCAATTTTACAGAAGTAGGTAGTGAAGGGAAGCCAGGATCAGTGGGATGTAGTCATGTTTTCTAGTCGGAGTCAAGATTCTGGCAGAGGAGATTTGGATAAGCTGGAGGCGCGAGAGTTTATTTATATATATATTTTTTTTTACTGATGCCAGAGAGCAAGGAATTGCAATAATCTAACCGACTGGTATCGTTTGAGCTCATTATTTTAAGCCTTCTTTTCTGCTATAAGGGAAATACTGTAGTATGGTGCCCATTTCCTGTTCACAAATTCTCATATTACAGCCAAACAGTGCACTAAAATATGTTTCTGAGGACATTTTAGGTGAGAAATATGTAGTAAAAAAACAGAATCTTGGTTTGTATTTGATCAGCACTGCCTGGTTTTATCATTTGATTGGAGTTTGGTCTGTTTCTCTCTAAATTGCCTCTATACTCTTTGTGCTATCTGTACTATCTGTAACTCGAGCATTGCCCGCCTGATGATGCAAAATGACATCATCCAGTGGATTTGAGCTGAGAGAGGAGCAGTTATCATAGCTTATTTACGCATATTACCCACATTTTTATGACACAAAGCTGGTTGACAATCTGCGAAGTAGCCTATCCCTTTAATTCCTAGTTGTTTACATGCTGTAAAGCGTTTTGCTAGATAAAATTTTATTCATGTTTTACTAATCCCAGTAACACTCTGTTACTTCGATACTTTGCAGGGTTGGCTTGCTTTCCATCTTACTGACTTTGATGGATGGTTTGAGCATAAACAACCTGCAGCATAATTGCAGCTAGTTTAATTAAAGTGGTTTTAATTTAATTGTGCACAGGAGTTGAATCCTAACTAGTGCATTACTGCAGTACTGTTAATCAGGCTGAAAAGTACATCAGATTAATGTAGTCTTTACACTGTACCATGGTAAAAGCCTGCCATAGTTACTCTCATAAATACATCTCGTATTCAGACTGCGCATAGATATGATTTAAGCTAATGCATTTTTACCAGGTGTGTGTCTCCAGTGTCCACACTGAGATCTGATTGCTCTGTAGAGCTCAAACAACCAAACTGTTGTAACCGTTCTCCTACATTTGTGTAGCCATTGCTTCTCAGCGCGCTAACTGGCTAATGGCTGCTACCTTGCTGGTTTGGAACAGTCAGGCACAATTACTTATTTCCTCCTATGTAGTTGTTTTATGAGGACTGACCGGACACACTGTGACCACACTGAAGACAAGTGTAAATTACACTTGTCTTCAGTGTGGTCACAGTGTTTTTCCTGACCACTTCCGGAGGTGGTTTGGCCGCTCAAATAACAATCCATCCACAATGCATTTTGGATGCATTTACACCTTTCATGTGGTCAAGCATGATCTGATTGCAAGCTGATCACCAAAATACACATTGAAATGCCAGGTGTAAAGGGGTTCTTACATGCTTACTGACGAGACACAAATTGAAAAAGATATTTTAAAATTTATAATAGCAATCTGAATAATGAATGAAGAAATTAAATTGAATATGAAACAGTAAAGCCCCCCCCCTCTTCAAGTCACTGATGATTTGGACTGTTTCAGGGATATATTTCTGTCAGTGTCAGGGTGAGTAGTTTTGTCCATTTGTTCAGCAGCTAGAGTGCTCTATAGCCGCTGTGTGGATGGAGACCTCTCAACAGCGGGCTATAGTTTGGAAGATCTCAGACAGACATAATGGTCTGGGGCCGAGCCACCGCTCAGTCCCTCTGCAGACCAGGGGGAGAAATGGGAGAGAGAGGCCTGGTAATGGGCCCTAATGTGAGGACGTATTTATTTCATCCACTGGCCCAAGTAATTGGCTGTCTTTCAGTGTGGCCGGGGTTAAAACGCCGAGTGATGGATGGCAGTTTTGACAGAGGTTAGCTGGCTTCCGCTTTCACTGCTATTCTTCTCTCTGAGAGATGGATCCTGTCACTGGCTTTGGTGGAGTGATCCACTTTGAACCCCCTTCATCCCGTACCAAAACCTCAAGGCCAATTTTAGCAAAAATTACTAACTGAACATTAAATAAAACACGCATTAAGGAAAACAATAAAGCTATTAGCAAGGAGCAGAACCCGAATATTTACCCTGGACTGGAACATAATTCTCCCAGTTTGGGTTGTAATGTCACATTGAAATTCCTTCATGCGGTACCAGAGTCACTATGGGAGTATGGAATAAATGGGCATGTCGAACCTTTTAGCGACTAATCTTAATGAATGTAACGATGAGAGATGAATTTCGGGGGGAAAGCACAAACTGAACCAATTATAAAAGCCACTGCTATGCTGGCATGAGAGTATTTTCCTGTCTATTAGTATAAATGTATTGTACAATAAACTCGACTAACTCCCCAGTCAATGGATCTAAGGGAAAAAATGGTGGTCTGGGGGCTCTGCTCAAGTTTCAGTTGTTTAAGGCCATCACTGTTGAGACTTCAACTTCTCATTCAATTCAATATTAACAGTGTTGACTGCAAAACTTAATTATTCTGGATTTGGTTGAACCATCCGACGAAATGTTTTTAATTGAACGTTTCATCCGTTCTCAGCTTTGCCAAACCCGCAAAGAGCTAAATGTGCACATGCAAACCTAAAAACGGAGCCAGTGGAGTCACATTTGAGATTGAGGCAAGTTTCCTTTGGCTTGAGGACAACACTGTACAAGTGATTCTGAGAGCCATAAAAAACACATTCATGAGGTTCCTAAAAAAAGAAGCAAAGAATATGTAACACCAAGAAAAATGAATGGGAGACTCGTTTAATGACGAGCAGGTATCCTCTCCAACCCCCACCTCTACCTATTCTTAGGTCTTGGCTCAGTGTCCGACCTGGCAGGTGGATCAAACCATCAGTGCGGGCGGGGTGGGGCAGGCACGTTAAATAACAACTGGGGAGACGAGTTCTTTCACAGCTGCCAGGCCACCTAACCCTTCCAGCTTAATAAAAGAAACTGTTTAATGCATTCCATAAATCTAATCAAACAAACTCCTCACTCTCATTACTCCATCTGATTCAGCAGTGCTCCCACATGCCACGCACGGTGCGCCATGCCAGGACAGCTGAAAAACCAGGACCTGAAATCCAAAAACAATGAAGAGTACTTTTCTAAAAACCAGACATGGACACAGAGCATGTTTTGCTTTTCTGCCCAGAGGAAACTCGAAGAATTATGTTCTCTGTTATCCTTCAGTTGATCCCTTGATTATAGTCATACAGGTTATGCTGAAATTCTTAAGCAAGCTGGGAAAGGGGCTTTAAGCATGCAAAACATACTGCTTTATGGGAATGAATCAACCATGTGACAGCTTTTAAATTCCTCAGAGTCTCCCAAACAAATGTTACTCCTGATGGTCGGAGAGGAAGTCTTTGCCGCATCCAAAAGTAAATCAAATGCATATTTATGTCTCTATTTTGTGTGTCTCGCGCTCTTTTTTCCTATTTTTCCCCCCCTCCCCTCCCCTTCCTTCTGTGAAGCACAGCCTAGATGGAGAACTTTCCCTGCTTCAGCGGACTAGGCCGTAGGGATATTAGTCGAGACAGGCAATAGTGTTGATTACTCATTGGCCATTAGATTGCTTTCACTGCAGTGGCTAAGCCTCCTGCATCATGAGATCGCTTGGCTGAGTGCAAGATTAGAGAGCGTGCTTTGCTCAAATCCCCCCGCTCGCCCCCACCCACTGACCCGCCACCCCTTCACCCCTCCAAGCCACCCTTCCCTTCCCTTTCCCCACCTCGAAAAAAAAGTTCATCTGGCTCCCCTCAGGTCAGTGAGGCAGTGCAGCGGCAAGACAGGTTGACTAGCTGTGCAGTCCTTATTACCTCATTTCCTGTGACCACAGTTTTACCCCCTTTTTCTTTTTCGAGTGCAGGAACATGTTTTATGATGGTAATACATAGTTAATGGTCCCTATGACTTAATTGTTTTTAGGGTCAATTTGTAGTGACAAATTCAACTGAACCCAATTGTTTTGTTGGCTCCTTGGAACGCGTTTGGCAAGCGAGGAGCGAGCAGGTTCTGTTTATGATTTCAGTGAGTCCTGTCATACACACCATCACACACATACAAAACTCCTCACATGCATAAAACACATGAATAAACACACTGCCACACATACTTGTACTTATGACACCCATGTGGACAGAATGAAGGATGGTAAGAACTCAAATGTTAAATAAAAAGTCCTGTGACCTGTTTTAACTCGAGTTTTATCCTTCTATTTCTAATGTTGGCTTTTTTAGCTCTGACGGGATTCAGAAAAAACAACAAAAGATTTCCTTCTAAAAACAGAACAAACGGGAAACAAATCACACTCGACGTCCGAAGGTTCTTGCAGAGCCGCGTGGCAAAGTGAACCCAAAACTTACAACGAGGGTTTAGAGCTTTGAGCTTCCTCTTCAAAAATAAGCTTGGACTTGAAAGGTGGCGAAGCAAAGGCAGGGAGAGGCATAGCAGCGCAGCTTAAAGCTCATTACCCTCTCTCCCCGGCACCTTGCTGAGTTGAAAAGGCTCGGCTGCCTCTCGTAGACACATCCACCGGCTCCTAATCAGGTCAACAGCGGAATTAACCAATCTTTTAGATTTGGTCACTGATGCTTGCAGGTTGTAAAAATACTTGCTTTTGAGTGTCATTGTGGTTTACTGTGATATAGTTCTTGACTGTCATTTCGAACAAAGAGGGATTCTTTGAAAGAGTTAAAAGACAAGGCTGAACTTCAGAGAGGACAAGAGCACATGACAGCTCCAGTTATGAATCTGATAGAGAGCTCTGCAGTGGTGGAGAGTAACTGGACACATTTACTCAAGTACTGTACAAAAGCACAGTTAAAGGATGTTTTTTTTTTTTTTTTAAATAAAAGTTAAACTTACTTTGCAAGTTATAATATTACATCAAAGCTTTTTATTTTGATCATATATATGTATTTATATATATATATATATATATATATATATGTGTGTACATATATGATAGAAATCTATCTTATAATGATATAAAACTGTGAAAGGAGCCATTCTGCATGAGTAATAGTAGTAGTCAATGTAACTTCTGTAACTACTGTGAAAAATTGCTCTGGTCCACATGTTTACACACACACACACACACACACACACACACACACACACACATACATACATACATACATACATTTATACATATCAGACAACATGTAATGTAGTGGTGGCGGCAGAGGCACTTAGATCTTTCGCTTAAAAAAAAAATAGAAACACCACAGTACACAAGTCCAGTATTCAAAATGTTACTCAAGTAAAAGTACAAAAGTAATAGCATCAAAATGTACTTAAAGTACCAAACCTAGCTTCCAAAGAGCCAGGGACCGGTTGCACAAAACACCTTAAGATTGCTCCTTAAGTATGACACTAAAGGCTTAATTTCCCCTGAGCTGAGGGACTTACACAGTTGCACTTAATAGGTTTCCTTAGTTAAGGAAAAATGATTACTCATTTACTGTGTTGAAAGAGATTTTACAGCTGTGGAAGTTTCCATGGAGATTTTTGTTTGCTTGCACTCAAGCTTGTGATGTCTGTTATCGACTCACAAAGTTGGCTTATTGTTAGATAGTGAAAAAATGGCTGAAGAAAAGAAGACGAGATATAACAATATTGGTCAGAGGAGGAAAGATTATACTTCTGGAGGAATACAATCACAGTAAGCAAATACTACAAAGTAAATTTGATTCACAAATACCAGAAATCGATTGTGGGAAGAAGTTCCAACAAAAATTAATTCAGTCAAATACAGTAAAACAAAAGCATATCCATTGGGTTCTTCTGGTGAGTTTTTTTCATTTATCACATAACCTCAGTCATGTTGCACTTAAGATAGAGTCAGAGTTTTTTTGTTTGTTTTTTACCTTGCTTTGGTTGCTAAGGTCTTTTGTGCAACGGTCTTGAGATTCCTCAAGTGTAAGACCAAGACAAGGAGAAAACCATAGATACTTAACTGAACATTTTAAGCTAACCTTAAGGAGAAGACTTGAGGGTGTTTTAAGCAACCAATTTTATTTTGAGGAAACCTTAACAAGGACTTAAAAGAAAATCTTAACTTACGGTGTTTTGTCCAACCGGCCCCAGATATTCCCCTCAGGGGTTCTTGGAGACCAAAATAGCTAAATTGCATAAAATAATAACAGTATACAATAGTTACTATTGAATTTACATTTGTCAGGTGGCCAGAAACATAACACCAAATGAATGCATTTTTTTTTTTTTCCCAAATCCGAATATTTTAATTTTGGTGAAATTACACGTTTCAGAGTCAAAATGCTATTTTCCCAAACTCTTCTATAAACATTTTCCCAAGTGACCTGATGTGGGTTTCTGCATGATGACATTGCTAAACCCCCTACCCTGTTTAATGTGCCTCTTCATGACTGAGCCAAGCCTTCATTGGGAATTGTGTTGTTGCAGCCATATTAATTCAACTTTCAAATCAGCATGGAAGCTAAGCAATGTAGTGCCACATTAGTTGGGATATGAAAGTCACACAATATCACAACCAAACAAATTGATCAAAGCAGCAGAAGACCAGCAACTCCCATGTTCTGCGAGGTAAAATTACTGTTTTTGTGAAAGGAGTGTGGTGGCTTTGATACAACAAAAACAGCTTCAGTTCCCCATCCCCTTCTTCTAACTAAAAAAATGAACTGACCCTTTCAGTTATATTGTCAGCACTCTAGTCTGCATCACTGCTTTTTGCTAATGGCTTAGAAATGAATGCAGATAGAGTCAAACTTTAAATAGGGAACTGCTTGCTACCATGTTTGCACATGACCACTTTTTAAGGTAATAATATTTTAATGTGCTTTTCATGCTGCCCCCAAGTGGTATAAAAATCAGTTAATGCAGCTTTAAGTGTAATCTGAATGCTTTTATATGCAACAGAGTATTTTTACATTGTAGTATTGCTATTTTTATTTAAGTAAATTATCTTAATACTTCTTTCAACACTGCAACTCTAATATTTGCAACTGAAGGTGAAATGATTTCTTCAAAATAAGTATGGCCTCTCTCCACTTGAGTTAGGACTCATTTACATTACATAGGCAAAATGATCCTAAAGATATTGCATTTGGCAGCACGGGATATCGCATTTGGAAGATGCATGCCAGTACCTACTGTTATGTGACACACACACACACACTGGTGCAGCTGGTGTGCAGCCAGCCTCCCTGACACAGACGGTCATACAGCACATTGTCCTTGCTGAGAGGTACATCAATCTCTCTCATGCAGCACGGCGCTAAAGTCGGGCCATAAAACTGCTAAAACACAGAGTGGCATGTGTGTTTTCCCGGGAGGAATTTTTACTGAGCTTTCCTTCTGAAAGACCACATCCCTGCCTTCAGCTTCTTTTACTTACCACCTCCTTAACACACACTCCCCCCTCAACACACACACACACACACAGACCTACAGACACACGTCACCTGTCAGAACGTAATGTGCTGAGTACCGCTGGAGGTTTTATCAAGTCTTTTTGCAATGTGACAAAATGGCACCAGAAAAAAATTGAGGTTGAAATATGAGGTCACAGAGCTCCGACAGTTTCCACATAAAAGGTTATTGATCTCTCTTAAGGGACAGATGTAAATCTGCATGTGGTGAACCTCCGCAGCCCCCCACACCCTAACCCTCAGTGCTGTTTCATCCCTGCAGTCATGCGGCCTCAGGGAGTGAAGGGGAGAGATCATGGAGGGGGGTAAGAGGTGAGGTGGGGGGGGGCTGCTGTAGCAGTGGCAGAGACCTGAGGTGAACACCGCTGAACTGTGGGAATGTGCGATATGCTCCCTGACATCTCTGTGTGGATTACAACTCATGAGCCATCACTCCCAGTTGACTTGGCTCTACATCACCATCCACCAGGACCTATCAGGGAGCAGGTCTGGCCTGGCCTGGCTTTGTCTGGTCTGGGCCTTCATCCTTGCTGGAGCAAGGATGGGAAGGGGTAAAGCGAATAAGAGGGAAGCTTCTGGAAAGAGAAAAGATGGACCCACATGTGTAAGCTCAGTCCAGAAAGATGAGGTGGTGGAGAAGTTACACGAGGGGCTACAGAGGATGGGTGAGAGGGCCCTGAAGGAAAACTGGATAATCTCTGTAAGATTATGAACCTCTCACAAAAATAAAAATCATGAATACAGAGATGTTTTTTCTGCTGTTTAGTTATGTTCTTGACATGTTTTTTATGTTGTGATGAAAAATGTCAACAAATAGAAACAAGACCACTGGGGGACACATTACTGTTTATTTGAAAATTAGCTTCACTGTAATTTTTCAGTTTAGCGGGGTATTTACTAAGGCTTAAGATATTACTGAACTAGCCACAGTTTACCGGTTGTTGCATTGCTGCTATTGTGTCTTGTGATGCTGAGCAGGAAGTCTGGTAAGTGACTGTTTAATGAAACTTTTAATATGTGTTCTCTTCAACCAAGCTAGTTTCTCATCCTCTGTACAATGAAACTATGCTGCATATTTATTTCTACTCAGGCGTTAAATTTCAAATTAAATTTTCTTAGCAGTGGGGGTGTTTCTGTGGTAAAGCAATGTGCAGCAGGTCCAAGTGTATTTCAATCCACCAGTTTTTATTCACAACGCTTTCATAGTACCCAATCAGAGAGTTAGCACCACCAACAGTTCATCTCATTACACGCAACTCCTAATATTTGCATAACAGTACGGATGGAAACACATTAATAAACATTTTCTTCTGCTAATTTTCTATAAATTTTGTTCAAACTTTGTGCTAAATTTGTTTTTGCACACAGTTTCATGCCCTCTTTCCATTTTGCATACTTCTGAACAGGAACCTTAACATATAAGACCTTTCCATGGGCACTTTTGGCCAGGCTGAGTCAGAAGATGGCATGTTCATTTTCCATTTTCATTACCAGTTTAAACATGCAGTGTTGTGCCAAGTCATGGCCAGTGTTGGGAACGTTACTTAAAAAAAGTAATTAGTTATAGTTACTTTCCCCAAAAAGTAACTGAATTAGTGACTGAGTTACTGCACTATAAAAGTAACTAATCACCTGGAAAAGTAACTATAGCATTACTTTTTGTTATAAAATACTCATATGTCAAATTGCTTGGACACCCTCTTAATGGAACTGTAATGAAACCCAACACTGAATATGTTAAATGAATGAGTGACACTTAATAGAATAAATCATTATTATAAAACATTGTACACTTATCTACACTAGTTAAAGAACTTCCATTAATCGCGCAATTTAAATGTGAAAAGTCTCATTGACTGACTGTCACCTGTGTGTATGCGGAGAAGGAGAGGGGCGGAGGGAGCGGAGCTGTAGCATCCTGCAGTCCGACATACTTTCATGCGTTTAAATAACTTTTTAGACAGATATATATAGAGAAAGGCGACGTTTAGAGAGCAAGCCCAAATAAGCAACTCCACTTTAGAAACAAGCCCAAAACACCGCAACCCATGACTACCAATATTTATAAGTGACTTTACAAAAAGACAAGCTCAAAGTCGCGGACCTGACAACCCTGCTTGTGTGCTTGTGAATACCCACTCTACTCTGCCTCTGATTGGTTTATGATGAAATTTTACTTTCCCTAAGCCAATCATCATCACTTACATTTCTCCCTCACCTGCCCTCGCCAAAGAAAACACACTTTAGAGCTCTGTGAGAAGGAGCTTGCTTGGGTGAAAGCCACTGCAGTGAACTCAAGCCGTACATTCGTGCACTGTGGAGAGAAAATTAAACACCTCCGACGAGAGCGCAAGAAAGTTAATGACCACAATAACACCGGTGGGGTGGACAGAAAAACATTCCTTGGTTCAAAGACAGAAGCGTGTCATCAGTCAAGCGGTTTAGCCTGTTGTATGGAGACACACCAAGCCAACGCCACTGGTCAATGTTGGGCCAGTGGTGAGCACCTGTCACCCTAAGTTCTTGCAATGTGTCCAGCACTGTTGGCCTCCGTCAACAGTGCTGGACACATCGCAAGAGAAACAGAAGTGCTATGTATATGCTTTGTCCTTTCAACATCAGGTTTAATAGTTAATGTGCTAACTGGCTAACTAGCGACTTGAATCCGTCCTGTCAATCTTTTGGTTTTCCTTTTTGAGTGACGAATAAAAACCAATGCCGATTGCTGCTATGGAAAGTTATTTCCTTTCACGCAGGTGCAGAACAAACATGCTAGTTGGCCGTTGGCTGTAGTCTTTGCGATGTATTCATGTGCAACTTTTTGGCTGAGACACGGGCTACATGAGATGACGCAACAGTTGGCTTTCAACACCACTAGTTCTGTGATGTTGGTTTGTCGTGTCTGGGCCTTAAGAGACTAAAGCCATGCTAGCAGCCTTGTGAGGCTGGACTTCGGCGCAGTGGTGCTTTGAGCCAAATGCTAATCTCAGCATGCTAACATGCTCACACTGACAATGTTAATATGCTGATGTTTAGCAAATATAATGTTTGTCATGTTCACTGTTTTTTTTTTTTTGCACATTAACATTTGCTAATTAGCACTACAAAGTATGAAATTTGACTTGATGATGGTTTTAGATAAAAAATTTGGAGATCACAAAAATTATAACAATTCATCCGAAGGTAAACATGAATGTCAAAACCTACTTCATGGCAAAAAGAAAAAAAAAAAAAAAAACATTATGCAAGTAAAACATTGAGCTCCAGTGATTATTCTCACAGCAGAAGTGTTTGGATGAGCTGTACCAGACACTTTATTACACATGTGCATTCTCTGAGGGGACAAACAGGACATCACAGGTGAGACTAAAGCAGTTGTGTGTAAGCACAGCCATTACATGACGTACGATTCATCATCCACTAACTCTCCTTAGTTTGAAGCCATTAATGAAAGACAGTCTGGACTCTGAAGCCATGACTCACTACATTTTTGTCTGTTTTATATAGAGGGCATAAGGACAGAGATAGACAAATAAACCAAGTCAGAAATAGAGATCATGTGTGGGGCATTTATTTCTCAGAAAAACAAAGAGAGATATCAGAGCGCAGAGATAAAAAGGTTTTGCTCTCGTCCCTGAGAATAGCCTTCACCCGTCGAGCTCATTCCTCAAATTCCAGTCAGAAGCAGGAGCGAGTCTCACCAGTGGCTCATTTGGCATGATTGACATTATTTGCTACCATTAGCCACTAGTATGCAGTTGCCCCCTGACCCTCCAGCAACCATGTTGTTTGAAACAACTTTAAGCAGTACGGTTTAATCTGCATGGGAAAAAAGGCTTGTGGAACCCGCCTGTCCAGGGCCACTTAGATCAATCAACGATTAGAGGTGAGATAATGGTGGCTGTATCTCCAGGGTCAATGATCGTACGCTCTCCTCCCAAACCAGTCTGGCTTAGCCAAGTCCCTCCTGCTCCGTCACCACCAGCATAATAACGATCCTAAAGGCTACAAATGGAGGCAAAGTGTGTTTCTTTAACCACAGCAGTTTGACGTTCAGAAAAGCAGAAACACTCTCCTTTCCTCCGAGCTACAGACAGGCATTTCAGCCAAGAAGTTCTTCCTTTGCCTCATCAGACTGACGTAAGTGTGAATCAAGCAGCGCAAAACAGAGGCGAGGCAGACCAGGCTTAAAATATGAGCTGTGCACAGGAGCACATTTTGATTGACAATTTGATCCTGGAGTTGAAAGCTTGTTTACCATCTACTGTGCACGGTCTGTGGCAGCGCTGAGACATTTATGCTCAGTAAAAGAAGTTACAGTAAGGCATTGGCATTACAGTCAAATGAAGGATACCGCAGTGACCGTGACGGATTAACTGCGCCACACAGATGGAGAGTTTTATTTCAGAAAGACTTATTTTATATTCTAAACTAGTTTGTAAGAGGAATAAAACGCATGATACGGGTTTTGACTAACATTGCAGCATTTCTGCCAACAATAATTCCCTGTCTTAAGTGACCCCGTCTATGTTCTGCCTCCCTGCTGTAACAAAACGCCGTTACAGAAACACAGTCACAGTACGGCCAGTGTATGTCCAAGTTAAAGGGGGCGAGTGGTGTAGAAATGAAGAACACCTGAGGTATATTAAGTTTGCAACAGGCTGAACTGTGACCTTCCCGTATTGAGCAGCTGGTGTGAAACAAGGGTTAACAACATCTACACCCCCCCACACCCCCTCAAAAAAGCCCATCTTCACCCCCCTCCACAAAACAGACTGCAGAGGTGGTGAGGAGCTGCAGCCCACATGAGGCGAGGAAAGGGGAACCAAGAGGGGGGCAAAGAGGACCACGGGAGGTCCCTGGTTAAAAGCTAACAATAGCTGCATGTTCGGTGCTACAATGTCATTAGTGTAAATGTTATTAGAGGCAATTTCATTTCTCGCAATATACAAATGTTTTGACTCAAGGAGAAACCATCCAGGTGAATGCTTCTATGAAGACTTTCTCTGACATGTGATATCGATTTGCTCTTGTCTGTCAGCAAAGTGAGTCATTGTTTAACTTCCTCTCCAACACCCAAAGTCGTCTCTCCACGGGACGAGGAATGTTTGAAGGATGGGAGTTCTACTGTTGGTAATAATCCTCCTCGCTGTGTTGGGCTGCACAAACACATTGGATTTATACATGATGACAGCTCAAAGCCACACTCAGAGTAAACATATGATGGTATTGATTGAGACAAAAATTCTAACTATTTACCACTGTATTTGTCCGGAGCAGTTATAGCTGTGGTGAAACTTAACTACGTACATTTACTCAAGCACTGGGCTTCTACAATACTTGAGTATTACCATTATGCTACTTAAAGGCCCTGACACACCAAGCCAGTGGTCAAAGTTGGGCTGTTGGTGAGCATCTGCTGCCTTCATCGGCTTGGTGTGTCCTGTACCGTTGGCCCTTGTTGGCGCTAGTCAGCAGATTGAGTGTGCTGAATCGGCATCAGCAAAAGTGGAGCACATCGCATGGGAAGAGAAACAGGGGTGAGACACGTAAACAAAAACCTAAAGTCAAGATGGAGTGAGGCTGAAACAAACTTAGTAAAAGGGGTAAGAGTGTTTTTCTTTAGCAACTGAGCTCTTTAGCAGAAACGTTCCCTGATGGTTTGTGTTACTGCTCACTATTGCACAGCATTCTCGGAACCCATTGACTGTTTTCGGCGTCTGACTTCCGGCAGACGGCGATGCAGCCTCTGGGGGCAGACCCCTGATTTTTTGGCATTCCGGTTTGATTTGGGCGGAGGAGGCGAATTTCCGTTTCCGACTTCTGTTTATATACAAGTAAATATGCTGAAACACTGTGATGGATTCAGAGTTTGCAGTGACGCCAATTATGTTCCGCCTCATTAGTTCACCGCACGGAGCGTTTAACCTGGCAACACCTGCTGCAGCCGGCTCAAACGTGATTGATCAATATCATGCGGACTACAAACAGCCTAGCACCGGAAACCAGGGCTCTTCCGCTCTTCTTCCAGAGGCAAGATCTCCGGCGTTTGCCTACAGACTCTACATTCACTGAATGTAGAGTCTGTATATAGAGACTAATTGCACAGTAAATTGTTCTGTTCTGTTGTCGCCGTTAGTTCTCTGAAGTTGATTTCTGGAATTTCTGTGTCTGGGCCTTAACTGCGCCCATTTTTAGATTTCATACATATTATTCCGATGGTCTAAACACAGTCAAAAAATATTAGTTAACCTGAACAACTCACTCCCAAATTCAGAAACTAGGGTGCTAAAACTCAAACTAGTGGTGTCATCAGGTATTAAGTGTGGAGCTGCTCCATAGACAATGAATCTGGAAAGATGTTAATAGATAACACTGAGAGCACCTAGGGGAATGTTCTGAGTGTATGGGTACATTTTCTGTTTTAGAACTTTGAACACTACAGTCGTATGACTATAATATATATATGTTGTATGTATAATGACTTCCAGTTAGAAAACACGAAATGGTGCTGGGCAAAAGCTAGCCGAATAAGTTTGTTTTTAGCCACTAAATAAAAGGGTAACCTTAAAAAAAATCTGCCACTTTAAGTGTACACTATATTTAGAATATTTTAACAGCTTTACCTCGCTGGCAGACAGCCCTTTCCAATGGTTTGTCTCAAAGCCACCAGACTCAGTTGACAAAAACAATAATTTTACTTTGCAAAGATGCTGGTCTACTGCTGCCTCAGTCAGTTAGTGTGGTAAAGTGAAGAAAATATAGCATTCACTTAAACTGATATTATTTTCCTAGGTGGGACTTTTTGGTGGCTGAAATTCAATTTGCTGCAGTAAGTTACACTGCTTGGCTTCTGTGCTGGTAGATTTGGTTTATCGAAGACATTAGCAAAGCACAGTACTTATAAAACACACAGCATAAATGTCAGATAGGTCAGACCTCTGTGTCTAACTGTTTATCTTTAAACGTTACAGTTACGGCTAAAAGTGACAACAGAAATAAACAAGTTTCACATATCTCTGCAAACCAAATCATTTGCCAGTTGTCCAGAAGTGATTGTTGTTGTTAGCATGATGTCACTGTGATTTGGTCTATACAACTCATTTGGGTATAAAAGAGAAAACAAACAACCTGTAGATCCACAAAATCAGTCTCCCATTCACTGTCAATGAAGCAGCTCCAGACTTTGTACCCGACGGCATCACAAGTTTGAGACTCTCTGGTTTCTGGCTTTGAGAGAGAGTAGCTCACAGATATTGACTGAACTTTTCTAGGCCACGGAAATAACATTGGAATTCTCCATTTAGGTGGTGTTCCCCTTTAACACTTCAACTCCACCACATTTTCAAGGGGAATGCTGTACTTTGTACTGCAACAGATACACGCTGCATTTCACAGCTTTAATGATTTAAATAACAGGGTATCATGTAGTTAAAAATTAGCTCCACCTTGAACAACTACAGCAGTAGAATGTCACTTACACATTAATGGTCTAACAATTTAATACAACACTCACTGGAATTGTTTTTTTTATTACTTTTAAAATGCAAGTATACTGCTAATAATACATTTGTTCTTTTGCTTTACTGTAAGTGCAGTTTTGAATGCAGAAGTTTGACTTGTAATGTACTACACTGTGTTTATTTGAATGAAGGATCGGAGTACTTCTCCCAGCACTGAAGTACAGTATTTTGTCTGTAAAGGGGTTGTGAACTACAGTGTCCACATATTGCTAACAATGTGTTTACGTCCTGTACAAAGCAAGAGAGCATCTGATCTCAAGCATTAACAGATATGTTAACATGAAACAAGGTAATGGTTAACACAGCTGTACTGTCCCACTGAGCCAATCAGTAACAAACAGGGCATCTTTAGGACATTTGCGATGATTGCCTTGCAGCACTTTTCGGAAATTCTCATTTTCCATTGTTAAAATGAATAAAATACAGCAATCTGGTTTTGTTGAAATATCATCAGCAGCGTGAGAGATCACATGGGATGGACAAACTAACAAAAAGAGACAGATCTTACCTTGATTTCATCAGAAAAACACCCGCTTCAATGAGTAACTGCTTTCCATTTACACTCCACCGTAAGAAAAGCCAGAGTGAAGCCTGAGGCTGTTGTTTATGTCATGCTCAACATGTTCCTTCCTTTGGGAATCTATACATTCTCTTCGGCAGTTTAAGCACTGCAATTTAGGATGCGTCTGTATGCACCACGGACTTACGGTAGCCTTATAATTGTTTAAATGTGTTTTTTCTCCAGAGAGCCCTTTGCTTTCTAATGTGTGTGTGTGTGTGTGTGTCTGTCTGTCTGTCTGTGTGTGTACTATAAGAGGGTTAATAAAACAGCATTTCCTTACTTCAGGGAACATTCCCTGTCAAAGGAAGTGTTAATAAGTGCACTTAAAACCTGTAGAGCCAAATGATACCAGGCAATTGCGCAGCATTCGGCAGACCTTGCACAACAGTGTAATCCTTTATATTTCCCTTTTGTTTGACGCCAAAGAATCTTTGACGAAGCAAAAATGTAAGTAAAGCATCACCCTGACACAGAACAGTTACAGGTCTTTGAGCTGACATGAGGACTAGTATACAGTAGTGGGTAGTTGCTGTGAACACACGTGTCCTGCTCCAGACCTGTTTGTCTCCTCTCTCTGCGGTGCCAGATGCTGCACTGATGTGTTCTTCCATATGGAACCACTCGGCTAAGCAAACAGAGAGGAGGCTGGAGCACCACAGTGGGAAGGGAACCGTCCCTCTGAGTAATAACATTGAAAAGTAGGCTAACCAATACGTCAACTATCCCACATTTACAACAGTCTCCATCTCTCTGTCTCTCTCTGCTCCTTACCTGCCATAATCCATAACAGGTTCATAACAAGTGCACTAATCCACTAGCATTGGGCTGCTGTGGGGTCTTTGAATTATTGCAGCTATTTTGTACAAATATTGAAAAATGAATATTATATACATTACCAGATAATTAATTATTGCCTGGCTAATTCATAGACCTGAAAATATAATCAAGATGCCCATTTAGTGGTAAAATATTGACCCAGATCATGGGGTCACAATAAGGGAAGTCAAAGTGCTTTATATAAGATAAAAAGGCATTAAGAAAAGACATAAAAAACACACAAGGAATTATGACAAGACAATATACAAGACATATAAACAGGATTATAACGAGAAACACAAAGTAAAGAATGTGATAAAAAATAAGCTAAAAAAACAAGAGGGACTTCGTCCTTCGGCCGAGGTCCCTAATAAAATACAGCAAATCAAAACAGGAAAATGAAAATTACCTTGTGGTGCAACATATTAATAAATAGTCTGAGGTTTAACTTAATAAAATGTAATGGCAAATAACAGAGTTTTAAGCCACTGATTAAATGAACTACGAGTTGTAGAAGATCTCAAGTTTCCTGGGAGATAGTTCCAGACTTGTGCTTCATAGAAACTGAACATTGCTTCTCCGTGTTTAGTTTTGATGGTAGAGACAGTGAGGACAGTGTTTTGCAAGTTCACACTTCACAAGAGCTAGCTCAAAGTTTAGTTCACACAGATTAAAGGGCCAGTGTGTAATATTTGGCATGGTTTATTGTCAATCTGAATCTGAATCTGAATATTCTGCCCATTAATATGTTTATACAAGTGTATAATCGCTATAAAATAAAATTAGTTTGGTTTTCGTAGCCTTATAATTATGCTTTTATATATATATATATAGCAAGGGCCTTGCTTTAGAGAGGTCGCCATCT
>NC_065511.1:12507663-12599447 GCF_006386435.1 Epinephelus moara | reverse complement strand
TGGTTTAGATTTCTAAATAAATATTTACCTCGTCACTAGATAGACCTACTCCTGAAAAACTCGTGCGCAAGGATTTTTGTCCCTACGAGGCCACCGTCATTTACCCGACGGGAGGGGTGAGCGAGTGAGCCCTGCAATCTAGAATTTGACCACTGATGTCACTGTTTTCAACCCATTTTACACACTGGCCCTTTAAAATGAACTCCTTTATGTTCATTTCTTCCTTTCTTTTTTTTTCAACTCGATGTGTCCAATATGGCTGATGTTTGGACTAGTTTTTTCAGACCTGATGGGCACAATTGCATAAAAATGTCAGATTTTTCCCCCCCGCTATAATCTGAACTGATTTGTAAATAAAAGTCCTTCAGTTGTTCATATGGCCTGGCCTAGGCCGTACTGGTCACTGCGTTGTCTGACTCGCCAGTTGCAACAGCAATGCAGGAGTGTCAAAGGCTGTTCCCCCATCAATGGTGTTTCCCACCTGTTAAAATGGATAGCGCCCTCCTCTGTAGATAGGGTTAGGGATAAAGTTTGGTTAGGTTGGGGAAACAATCTTCAAAACAGCACCTGTTGTCTTCCACACAACATTGGTATGCTGGGTACTGTAAATCCTCGGATGCCTTAATACACAGTGCATGAGCATTTTGTGAGAGGCAACAATACCTATATGCACTTTCAGTAGTTGCAAATGGATATATTCTGTTCACATTCACCAAAAACATAAGCATGTTTCATGAACACACTCTTTTAGCACATTAATGCACAACCCTGAGTGAGAGGACCTGCCCCAGACCATGTGAGAGGTCTGGACGGTTGATGACAGAGCAGCAGGTCAGAATGTATTTAGGCTCTAAAGCATTTAGTGATTTCTTAACCAACATTAATATCTTAAAATCGGTTCTTTGACAAACAGGAAGCTGGTGTAAAGATCTGAAAACTGGACTGATGTGATTCACTGTCCTGGTCTTAGTGAGGACTCTAGTAGCAGTGTTGTGAATGAGCTGCAGCTGTAGGCCTGGAGCCTAACTATGTTGACTGAAATTAAAACATGGTGGCAGAGTGTGATGTTTCATCTTGTGCAGCATTTGGGTAAAATTGGAGAGAACGCCACTACAAAATTAAAAGACTTACAAGACAGTTTAATTAAATATGAAGAAAGAATTGTATGCTGTCACGTTTGAACTAGCTAATGTATGAGACAAGGCCACTGTCTGTTACCTCATTAATAACTCAACATTTATTATCATTAATTGTTTTTTTATTTAAAGTGAGGGCAGCTGTATCATATGCTTATATGATCATAAATAATAACAAAATTCTCAAGAAAATCCATTAGCATTGGAGTGCTCTGTCTCTGGAAAACATCCAAAAAGATTCTACTAACATCCACACTTGACGTAGAGCTGGTTTGCAGTTTGTAGAAGATCATGGTCAAGAAAAAGGTGGTCTCCAGCCACACTAGCAATGCTGTAAGGCAATCCGACCATTGTTTGCTGACATCCCGTATCATGTCATTAATATGGCTTAAGACAACAACATTGACTGGTGTGACACAGGATGCAAACCGCAGTCTCAGGTGTCAAAGGTAACATTCTGCACATCCAACCATCCACTACAACCTCCAAGCATAGAGTGTTGGTTTGTGACGGTACAACAAAATCAGGATGTTTCTACCTTTGTCTCTACAGGAGGGCAGTAATTATATAGATCCTATTAGCAATTATGAACAGGATGATGTTGAGGGTTTGTTTTTCTTACTAGGACAGTCTTGTTTTTGTCCTGTGTGATTTTTTTACAGGGTTGCATAAGCCCAAAGGTCATGGACTTTATTCCACATCAAAGAGAAACGTGTAATTCTTCAAATGATGTTAACATCTAAAAAAATTCCCCAGAATCAGAGCTTTAATATTTTCATATGACAACAGCAATACACATGCATGCACACACACTGGATCGTAATGTCTGAAATGTCTACCTTACAAATGATGATACAGTAAAACAAATTCAATTCCCCGTGGCAGCTGCTCTTTGATCAGAGGATTGGCTTCTTTCAGCCCCTGATGACACATACTTCTGTGTGTGTGTGTGTGTGTGTGTGTGTGTGTGTGTGTGTCTCAGTCTACCCTGAGGTCCCCTGGGGTGAAAATGAGACGGCTTAATAGCAAGAGAGACACACCACTGCACTCCTGGCCAATGGTCCCCCCTATCCGCCTATATTACAAAATATGATTTATAGCCCCTAAATACAGCCGTGAGGTGCTTTAATAAGACAGGGAGCTTATAAAGAGGGACATGTGATTAAGAGCAGATCCCTGATCCTCTTGGGTCAATGAAGAGCATATAATATGGTTTGTGGGGCGGGAGGTGGGGTAACGGGACAGATGTACAGGGGTCTTGAAGGTAAGGCCATGAGATCTTATGGACTGTCAGACACAATCCAGCCAGTGCTCTGGCCCTCTGAGCTCTGCAATGATCCTCCTCTGTGGGAGAAGATATTACAAAACACGAAAGGAATTCTCCTTTTTTATGTCTGTTATACAATTAGAGTGGTGGTATTTATCTCCTGGTGTAATGAACAGAGACGTAGAATAATGTGCAAGGTCAAGCATTTCAACTAGACCACTGAGAAATAACTTAAACCTCTCTGTACAGCCCCTTCTGACTGAGCTCTTTAAAAACTGAGGTTGTTTTACTCTTAAACAATTACAAACGCACCGTGTGATATGATCCAGGCTGCACTTGCACTAATTGTGGCGTTTTAGTCAGGGTGGGGTCTCTGGGATATTCTGTGAGCCTAGAAGCACACACACACACACACACACACACACACACACACACACACACACACACACACGTATGCGTCTATCCCTCCCTCTGCTCTGGACCTACAGGGAGCAGGGTCGAGCTCTGGCTTTAGTCACAAAGCTGGACTTAAACTAAGGACAGTGTCCAACCTGTGCTGCCTGTGTTGTGTGTGGACAAACAAAATTACACAGATCTGAGTGCTTGATCTGAGCCAGTCATGCCCAAGGTAAGGAACAGGCTATAAAAGGTCCACATTTAAGAGGAAGGGAGGGTATGCAGCAGGCTGGAATCGGATCTGTTAGACCTGCAATATTTCCATTAGGTCAGCACTATTCTCTGAGGGGCCTTATTTACTGTCTCTGTGTCTCTGGTACTGTGTTGTGATGGTAGACTTTAACTGCATGGGGGATTTCGGGCTGCATTTATTTAAAAGAGTACTTAACACTCCTATAACACTTTGGGACTCATGATGGTCTGTTAAAAAACAAAAATAAAAATCTAAAAAAATTACTGCAGCAGAAATGGTGCAGAGACAATCTCTGATCTCCCAAAACCTGGTGTCTAAATTACCCACAGTGCAACATGATGGAGGTTGGAGATTTTAATGGGGTTATTAGTTGCAGCTAGTGCGTCAATTTGGGCAGCTAAGATTGGTAGGTCTCATCTTTTATGAACATCTATCCATCCATTTTCTAACCGCTTATCCTCTTGAGGGTCGCAGGGGGGCTGGAGCCTATCCCAGTCCCTATCCCGAGAGGCAGGGTACATCCTGGACAGGTCGCCAGACTATTGCAGGGCTAACACATAGAGACAGACAACCATTCACACTCACATTCACACCTACGGACAATTTAGAGTCACCAATTAACCTATCCCCAACCTGCATGTCTTTGGACTGTGGGAGGAAGCCGGAGTACCCAGAGAAAACCCACGCTGACACGGGGAGTACATGCAAACTCCGAACAGAAGGGCTCCCACACCCGGGATCGAACCAGAAACCCTCTTGCTGTGAGGCAACAGTGCTAACCACCACACCACCATGCCGCCCCTTTTACATCCCAACTTTTTTGATATAACTGGTCTTTCAATAATCTCTTGTTCTTCCCCAACACATCCAGTGGTTACCTTGCATGGGAGCTGGATTCCCAGGACATCACGCAAGAATCGCTGGATTAGGAGATCACATGAAAATCCATGTGGTCGGGCTTCTCGTAACACATTTGTGTCAATCAGCATACTGTGAGGGGATACAGGTGGCTTTAGGTATGGTTTTGCTGTGTGACGAGACACAGAGAGGCAACTGTTCATTCAAAACAACTTTAGCGTAGATGCTGCGATAGCGTCAGTTATATTGGAAATGAAAAGCATTTCTTCTTTGAAAGAAGGGTGAAGAACTGAAGGCATTTCTCGAAGATGTTTACACTCCTCTTCTGACTGGCCTGTCATAAACGCTTATAGATAGATGGTTCATCCATTCACCTTCCAAGTACTTTTTTGGAAAGGCCCTGCCCTTTTCCAAACACTTTCCAATGACTGCTTCTCAGATGGTTCTGTGTAACAAACCATTTCGTGTGTCAGGTTAATCTAGTGGAGCTTTAACAACAGGTGTCAAGAGGTAGGTCAACAGGTACCAATCTAGCAATGCCTCGGTGGCAGATAAGAAGTTTTGCTGTCAGCCATGCCCTCATGATCAGCAGGCCTATTTCAGGAAACAACGCTCGGGATTTGGACAACATGCATCCTTTCTTGTGTTGCAACTTCCTTCGTGAGTCAAAACAAAAGGAATTCAGACAACCAGAACAACATGTTCTCAGTTCCAACTCATCAAATACCAACACTTGGTCAGTGGCCCTATGCCTCAAACTATGATGCTCTAGGTGCCCCTCTACCATCAGTTTTGGACATGTCAGTTTTTGTTACGAGCATACAGTAATACATACAGTCTCTTTTCAAAATAAACTTCTAACATAGGTTTACATAGTTTTTAGGTTCATATTGTTACGTTGACACAACAAAAGCACTTGTTTAGGTTTAGAAAAAAGATCATGGTTTGGGTTTAAATGAGTACGTCTATCACTAACATAGCATGGTGTGATGTACATCATGTGATATACTATGTTTCATAGTTAAATATGTCAACATTGACTTGTGGTTTCACATGGTACATGAACAGCTGTCACCTGGCTGATAGTTCTTTGTTTTACCCATCCGTCCACCCTGACCTCCTACCTACATAGACTTTCTTGCTCTTTATACTAAATCAGCTGCTCTGAGTGTCGTATACTGATGCAGTGGAGTGCATCTCATGGAGACAATAAAAGGTGCCTGGGTGCATCGGTATCAGATGCCAATGGCCATTGACCATGCCTCTGTATCTGATGATTTTGGAGTAAGAACATGTTGACCAAAAACAACTATTTGGGAGATCTGGAGGAAACAGACAATAAGGAAAGAAAATATGTGGTTTGCATTCTTTCCTTTAGGTTATATCTCTCACTCACTTGTAATGCACTGGTAACACTGGTGCATAGACATACTGTAGTTCATGTGCCATTTAGGGACAACAGTCTGCAGGTTTTCATTCAGCCCAGTCATTTCAGAAGGTCAGTGTCTCCCCTCAACTCAACAAATAAAAGTCATATGGAGGAGAACTTGAATTGTGTGAAAAACTTTAACATTATTACCAGGGGGCAAACATCTTAAATGCTTTTATTACAGTGCTTTTTTACCCTGGATGCTCTGTCCCAATTCATCTGAGTCTTGGTCTGTCCCTGCAGCACAGCGGTGGGGCTGGGGAAGCCATTAGCATCAGAGAGACTTTAACAGAGACGTCCCTGCAGCTCAGAGGGCGGCTGCAGTCCAGGTCTCGATTTGGAGTCGACTGAGGCGTGTGGCAAGCAGGCAAGGTCTCATCATCACCACCGCTCTCTCCCTCACTTGCAACCTCTCTCTGTGTGGTCCAAAGTGTTGACCATGTGGGAGAGATGGAGGAGGAGGACAGGGTCCCAATCCAACTAACTCTGTCAGCGAGGCGATGCATTTTCCCGCCGTCTGTCTGAGCGAGAGATAGAAGGAGGAAGAGAGGGAGGTGAGAGAGAGAGAGCAAGAGTAAGCATGTCCTCGCTCCGACGAGTGTCTGCTCACTGCTAACCTCCCCAGGTCCTGCATTGCCTCATCCTATATGAGCTCAAAATGGGCTGGGACCCATGTGTCAGGGGTCGCACTGTGGGGACTAGGCTTGGCCCGAAAGCCTGGGAAACGTGTAGATATTTGGCCGTATACATTGTAGCTGCCAAGAGCAAATACTGCATGCATGCTTGTGCACAAACACGGAAATAGACATACACTACATTCAAAACACATGGCTAAGTAAGTGGGTGTAAAACTGTAAAAAGTGGGAGGGGGGACCGCTGTAGGTAAACAGGTTGGGAGCATCGTGGCTGTGCAGAAAAGAAACCCCTCTGTAGGATCCCATCCCCCTGATGTCCGTCCACCACACACACCTCACAAATCATAGCAGCTTCTCACCAAAGTCCACATTCCTCAAGATTCAACTTCATGAGAAACATATGGCTGACGTGAATCACATTATTCCTGATTAAGTGAGTATTGGGGAAAAGCATCCATAATAAACATTTTGGGTATTCGACATGAATTCATTAGATCACTACAGTGCATTGTACAGGGAAAATAATGCCCTGCTACAGGTAATAGACTCGAGTGGGGTTTTATGTTTCCTGGCATGGAATCAATACAGTCTTCATAAGATGGTGAGATAAATGCAAACATAAGTCTAATGAGGTATTCTTTTTTTTTTCAGCTAATACTTTTCAAAGTTGCAACATCAAAGAGTGGCAGAAAGAGAGCTTCTGCTACTTGCAATAAATAGTTTTCATAAACAGTTTTTACACAAAAAAGCAAATGAAAGATATGATAAAACTGAGGAGACATAGTTACATGGTCTGAGCTAAAAAGTGGACAAAAGGATGAAAAACCACACACACACAAAAAAAACCCAAGAGGGCTCAGTACGGTAGGTTCACTACAATCTACAACATGGCAAAATGCAAAGCAAATGCACCACAGCTACTAATACCACCACTAATAGCCATTATGGTAAATAAAGAAAAACACACAAACCTCAATTAATGACACAAATGTTTTTAAATGTATGAGTTTTTAAATACAGTCAATTAGTGAGATGCTAAAAACTTTTTTATCAGTACTGCTTGGATTTAAATTAAAAGTAGACTAAAGTCAAAATCGAGTAATGCATGTGACTTGATGATGAGTGCCTGTTATAGAATGTGAAGGAACAGCAAATACACACCAGATTTGTTAACACATTCTCACTCCCAACTCGTTAAACTGATGCTTGGTCAGTCCCCTAGACGTAAAAATTTGAATATTAACAAGAAATGCACCTCTTTTTTTGTTTATGACAAGATGACATAATGATTATGATTGCTATGACAAAGACATCTTCTGGTAATGTCATCCTGGTTAATGTCAAGTTGTCATTATAAGGACATCCCAAAGAAATTTAATGTCAACTTGTCATGACAAAGACAACTTCTGGTAATGTCATTTTAATTAATGTCAAGTTGTCATAATCAAGACAACCCAAACAATGTCAACTTGTCATTACAAAAACCTTCATGAAACTTAATGACAGCAGTCATAAACCTTCATGACATGTACATAATGTTTATGACAAGTTCATGACAGTGTCATGTCACCCTTATGTAGATACCTTCAAGTAAAGTATTATTGGTATTTAATGTAGTAAATCACATTATGATATGAAATTAGACTTGATAATGCTACTGTACCTGGAGCTGATTAAGAAATGCAAACCAGATTTCAAAATGTTGCAGCTCAGTAGATGAGAGTTTCATCAGAGTTCAATCATAGACCATGTCACAATCTACACCAGTAACCCAGGACTGTTCAACAGTAATCGTTCATTTCACCTGTATGCAGATGACATCATAATATTTACATATGCAGACACAACTGAACAGGACTAAATACAGTGCAGTTTGGACTGTACACAAACATAACTTCAATCTAAAATACAGCACATAGCAAAGTATCATCACTTTAGTGGATAATGTACCAAAAATAAACTATTTAATGTCAAAGGGTGTAAACATTTTGTCGTTTTGACGTTCACAGGCAATATTTATGCTCAATATGTTCAATGTATCCTTATACAACAGTTAATGTAATAGGTTTCGAAAAGTTATGCATACAGTGTCTATGATATCTTATGAAATAGTGCCCTACTGGTGAGCTTAGAAAAAGGATCATGGTTGGGGGTCATCCTGTCACATGCTTTACGTGATGTGATGTGACATGTCGTGATGTGATGTGACGTGACTTAATATAACTCAAAGGGACATTAACCCTGGTCTCCTCTGTCAAAATTTGTTTTACAAAATAATAAATAAAAAGCTGGTATTGTACAGCTACAAATGACTCAATAATCTCATTGAAATATACACAGCATTTATTGTAAACACCTGTCTATACCAATATTAAATGTCCATTGCGTAGCATTTTGGGGGATACATTGGCTGAAACTGAACATAATTTAATTAGTATGTTTTCTTTAGTGTGCAATCTCCTGAAAATAAGAACTGTTGTGTTTTTGTTAACTCAGAATGAGCTGTATATATCTACACAGGTAGCAGGTCTTCTTCCATGGAGTCCACTATGTTGCACTGCCATGTTTCTACAGTAGCCCAGAATGAACAAACCAAGCACCGGTTCTAGATAGGGCCATTTGCAGTTTTACATTTTTGTGTCAGCCACCATAATTTTCTTACACACTTGGCACAGGGGCTAAGTTCCAACTGGTTACAATCTCCAACCTCAGCCACTAGATGCCACTAAAAACTACACACTAGACCAAAAAAAGAATTAGTTGTAAAAGACCTAATATTTCTTTATTAAAAGAAAGACATATTTATTTATTAAACCAAAAACCTGAGGTGCTCACTGTCCGAATTTATGATGACTAAATTATTTGCACTGGGGACGATCATATGATTCCGATAACACTGATGTCCAATTAAAAACAGTAAAATGGTTTACCTTCATACATTTTTTTCCTCTAAAATTGCTGTGTGTCAGATGACAGTGAGCAAGTGTGAACAAAATGAATGTGAGGTTAATGAGATGTCGTTTTTTTTGTGTAAATCAGCTTAATTAAACTAGCGACTATTTTGCATGACTCATTCAAAAAATCACATTTAACATTAGTCATGGAAATAATAATCTGTAAGCCATTACCTAACAAATTACCACTCAATACTTGTAATTCACTCCATAGTAAATGCTCCTTTCAGTGTTTACCCCAGTTAAAAGGTGAGTACTTATGCTTTGACTTGTCAGAAATGAATCACAGAGATTAAGTAGTGTCAGAGATGAGTCTGTTTGGCCTGTGGGGACTTGGCTGAAGACTTGAAGAGTCATTGCATGAAGAAGAGAGTGGTGTGTAAGTGATGGCACGTCATTTGGTCATTGAACAGACTCTACCCTCCAATTCACACCAGCCCACAATCAGCTGAGAGCCCAGATGAAAGGGACGAGACAGTGACAACACAGCAGAGGAAGAGAGGAAAAAATGTATAGAAAGAAAACACAGACGGAAAAAAAAAAACTACCGCAGCAAACATTGGCGGAGGATAATTAGAGGGCAGGATCTTGTCATGCCATGTGCTTACTCAATTCCTGTGATATCCCTGAGAAGCTCCAGCCAGCCTGCTCTATAATCTAAAGCTTGGCCAGAGGACGCTGCGGAGGAAGAAGAAGACTGACAGATGCAGGGAGAGAGTTCACAGTGTCATCAATAAATCATGTCCGTAAGGGGATTTTGGTGTACACACACACTGCATCCTGTGAGTTCATATTTACACCTTTATCACCACAGAAAATAGGGTGTTCATTGTGTAGGAATAAAATACTTATCACCACCATCTTCAAAAGAAAATCCCAGAGCTAAATGCAGCCAACATATAACAGAATGATAAAAACCAAAACCGCGTTCAGTGCGTGAGTCATATTGCCCAAGGGAGTTATGGGAGTATGAAACTTTATTAAGAGCCCTGTAAACCCGGGGCATCTAAATTACACCTTTGATTATTAATTACCCAAAAAGAAGCCATCTATTACTGAAACCACGTCATAGTGCTGTTGGCGGAGCAGCCAGCCAGTGATTCAGAATGGTGAAGCACAGGAAACTACTCTGGCAAATTACACAGAGGGCAGGAAGAGTGTGAAGCATGTATAGAGGAAAACACTGAACAGCCTGCAGTCATACAGAGGGGTGAAGTGGGGGCATAGGATATTATTCATAGCAAAAGAACATGTCAAAAACAGTGTTTATTCCACAATATTATTCATCTGTTACAGCCACACCTGTATCACAAATACTACTATTATTATTGTACTGTTACTTCACTTCACCCTGGTACAGAACCAGTCATATTTAAGGTGGTAGCCAATGACTGACTGATACTGTATGACGATGCATACAAGTGTGTTAAATAAGCCCAAATGTACTTACAAGACATCACAAATTAGATGATATTTCCAGTTTATGTCAGTCCAGGTGTGATTTTTATAGATTTAAATAGGATTTCAATCAGTTTTGATAACACTGTTCTTATTAAAGTATTCCTGAGATCTTGGAACACAGCATCCGAGTACAAAACGCCAAAAATGAACAGCCGTCAGATGATCTAGACTAGTGGTTCCAAACTGGTGGGTCGCAGTCCAAAAGTGGGTCACAAGTCCATTCTGAATGGACTGCAAGAGATGTGTCAAGTTTGTAAAAAACACACTTTTTTTTTAACTACAGTGAATTTCCAGCAAAGAACTTTGATTTTGAAGTGCTGTTTTGTGGTGTAGAGTGAGAGATTAATGGACAGCTACTTGACAGACAGCAAACTAGCTCGACAACATGGCCAAACCCAAGTATGATGGTGAATATATTAAACTGTGTGAACCTTGAACAAATGACTAAGGAGAAATCAGGACCCCGTGGCTGGACTGGTTGGGAACCACTGATCTAAACCATTATAATTTGTGAGGAAACACGAAGTAAGGACACGATGTCTAGCACATTGTCCTTTTGCATTACCCTCAACGTATCCTCATACAACGCTTTGTATGATATCAAATCAATTAGTGCTCCAGGAATGATATTATGTACCTAACATAAATTTACATGCTTAACGTATAGTTGCAGAGATTAGGTTTAGGCAAGTAATGTAACATAGGTTAGATGCAGGAAAAGAAATGATGACGTACATTTAAAAATAACTTTAGGTTCACTTGGTTTCACACATTTCAGAGCACTGGTCTCCTGGGGGAAAGTCCTGTGTTGTTTGACACATCCACCACCCCAACCTGCCTAATTCAACAGACTTTCAGTCTTCATACTAACTCTTTCTTTATTCCCATCAGCGCATTGGTCATGTGATCACAGCCTACGTTGGTTATACACAAATTGCGGTGCATTCATTTTTGTGGGTACACAGTGCATTAGAACAGCCTTACATTGTTTGCATTCAGTTGTGACATCATTACATTTTCTTTTCTTTTCTTTTTAATATCTTTAAAACTTTTTTCGTCCAATGATATTACATTTCTCTAATGAAAATGTTCCCATTAGTTTTAAGAGTAGTCACATTGTATTTTTGTATGTATGTGACAAAAAAAAGAAAGAAATGCTAGTTATATATCCAGCATGCACAGATAAACTGTGTGAGGCAAAATCTGAGGCTTACCATGTTAAAGTGAGTCCAATGTTATTATGATGTTTTAGTGTGTAATAATAGATATAATATCTGAAACTATAGAAATAAAAGCCAGATTCTCATAAAATTCAATTATCCTTTGATTAACAAGACCAATAGTGTATTGTACATTTCAAAATTATACTACAAGAAGTAAATTCTTGTTGAGTGTTCATCTTGTCTTCTTTCTCAAGCTTCTTATACACAGTAAGGTTGAAGACACTGAGACTAAACAGAATATTTCAGGGTTTGTTATTCCATTTCTTAAAAATCTGACAATATGTTGTATTTTTCGTAAAAGAAATGCCAGCAAACTGATTTTTAAATGAGATCTAGACTTGAGATCTGGTGTCTTTTTCATATGTAACAGAGAGAACAAATAGAGAAAACAATTTACATGAAACAGTTGTTTCACGCTAGTTCCCCAGCGACAGCCTCTTATATAAATCTGCTGGTTTGATCCAAAACTTTTCGACCTCAGTCGAATAATTAGCACTTTCCCAGAGTAGCTGCATCCGTTCCGTCTGCCTGGAGATTTATTCCTGAAAGAGGGAAAGACAGCAAGGGAAAGCACTCTCTGATTTCAGACTCTCTTTTTTTCTTTCTTCCTTTCCTCTTCCTCCTCTCAGACCCAATCCCACCTCCTCTCCCCTCCTACTGCTGCCCATAACAGCGCTGATCTATGAAAACATACAAACATGACACTGAGCCTATGATAAACACCAGGTCTGTATTTGGGGAGGAGAGGAAATCAACTCCAGTTCAGGATGTGACCACTACCTCTGCCCAGATCAATCATACTCCAGCAGACCTGCATGTGGGGGGCAACCATATCAGTGCAGGGGGGTTGGGATGTGTACACACACACACACACACAGACACACACACACACGCACACACACACACAGACACACACATACACACACACATACAAACAAAGGTTCTGGTCGTCTCTGTGCAGTGCATTGCACACATGGGCACAGCACACACAAAGTTAACAAGTCTCCCAGGCAGGCAGGTAAAGAATGAACCCGCTGCAACTGGATTCCAGGGCCGCGGTGCTGGGTTTACACTTTCAACTCCCCCTTCCTTATCTCCCAGATTAGCTCGATAAGAGAATTATGAAGCCAGACGGACATCTAAAGCTTCCTGGGGGGTCAACGGTGTGATGAGAGACAGCCCGGGAGGGGAGACCGCCGCCTCTGAAACGCTTAACCCTCCCACAACATACATGCACACACACATGTGCACTTATATGCGCAGACCCCGACCCCAGGGCTCAACTTATTCATTGCTCCATCATCCCTTCTCCCCCTTTATCAGGAGGAGAAGGAGCGGGAAACAAAGGAGGAGGAAAGTAAAGGAAGGGGGTGAGTACAGATAGCCTTGCTTCTGTGACTTCCTTCCTGTGCATTCCAGGTTTTGTGACCCTCTTTCAAGGACAAAGAGCTGAAACTCACTTCCCTCCTTCTTCTCGAAATTCAGGGAAAAAAATGAAAGTTTCTTTCTAAGTTGCAGGAAGTGGAGAACGATAAATTATGGAGGTCAGGAAGTCACCTGGTCACAGGAGCGACTCAGCACTTTGCAGGTACAAACATCTGGGTATGGAATGTCTACGAAATGTTGGTAACAGTGGGAGAAAAATGTTCTACTTCAGGTTTTTAGAAATAACATTTTTTACATAGTTTAGTTTTATAGTCGTCAGTGTTAAAAAATGTAATAAGTAATGTGACTATTTTAATTTTATCATTTAACTAATTTAAATTATTACATTTGATTACTTTTTGATCGCTTTTCTTACAAATGTTTTACATCGGGCAATGAAGCTGGAAGTGTCTTAAGAATATACATTTAAAGCAGGCAGTGTAAACCTCATAAGAGCAGGCTACTTAAGACTGATTACTTTATTAGAAGTTCTTTGATATAACTTGAATTAAGATCATGGCCTTTTGATATTAAAGCTATTAAAGTTAGCTAGCTGGCAATTAATTCATCATAAATGGCCATAAAAATGTAGGCTACTGGACGGGCACAGAGCAAGATATGAGCTAAATTACATCTTGAATACACATAAATAACATGGCTGGCAGGAGGTACTTAATTTTGTGTGACTGGTTGCAGTTACATTAACCTACCTGTAGAGGTATGACAATTTTACTTGCAAAGATTGAAAAGGTGAAAATGTCCTTCGAAGTTAACTCTTCGTAATTAACGTGTTACATGGGATTTGCAGTTCAAGTTGAAGCACTAAAAACAGTTACAGTGTTTGTTGAAGTGTGACAGCTAAAAATAGATATTGCAATTGCTGAAAGCATGTGAAATGTCTTGTCTTGAAGGAATTTGAGTTGTCAGTTTGAAGCACTAAAAGTAGTTGAATTAAACATTGAATAGTAAGACCTAAAAGCATTTAAATTGTAATCTGAAATGGAGATGAAAGATGCTGAAACATAAGTCTACATCTACGGCATGAAAGCAACTGAAGCGTCACTTGAAGTGTAATTTGAAGAGCAGGAGATGAAGGTTGAATTGTCAGTTTAACTTTAAAATATGAAAAGAACACAAATTCAGCTGAAGCAGAGAAAGTTAAGGTGAACTGTCAGTGAAGTTTAAAATAATGGGAGAGAGATGAAACATGCAAAGTAACAGTCATCATGACGGGCTATCTATCAAGTCAAAATGAATTTTTATATTTGACATTAATACCAAATTGGAATGAATAGAATCAAGAGGTTGTCTTGAAGGTAGGGAATCTAACTTAAAACCTATAAAGGGTCAGCAATAATGTAAAAGATTTAGTGTAGGGTAAGTATGGGATTTGTAGCTGGGGGCCTAAAACATACAAAATTAGTGTAGAATTACAACAGAGCATCTGAAGAAAAAACAATTCAGCTCTGCAAGATGTTTTACAACAGTGCTTTTCAACTTCTTTACCTTATTAACCCCTTAAAATGAAGCATTGTCTACTTGCGACCCTGTCACATGTTGCATTATGTCAGTGAGTTGTAGCAGTTCCAGAGAAAAGTGATGTTTTTCTGCCCAGATTTTTACATTTGAATAACTTTTAGAGGCCTGAAGCGGTAAAAGTATCCAGTTTTTACAAGAAATGTGCAACGTTTAAATAAATGTCAGAAAAAATAAACTATTATGTGTGACGTGCAATGTCGCAATTTCCACATGTGATGGGGGTGACATGTCTGCATCACTTTTTCACTTTCTTTCTAAAATTACTCCAAACATTGTCCTCTTACTGTCCAGCCACAATGTTTCAGATGAGAGATTAAAAAAAAGATCATACACACATCTGAGTCTCCTTCAGTTATTATTGTGCACTTAAAGCAAAGTGTTTAACAAGCAGCAGTGGTTGTTTCACAGACTTCTTTCCTGGGTTTTGTTTCTCTGGCAACACACAGGCTGGTGAAGGCTGTTGGGGCTGTATGCAGCCTGAAAGGAATACCAGACCTGAGACTGTACTCAGAGCTTGACAAAAGTACTGCCATCTTTGGTTTTTGGTTTATATATTCTCCTTAAAGGATGCTAAAATTGAACATTAGTCAAAGACAAGATCATAAAGCACAGTGCTCTTTGTACAGATGCAAATTATATCATTATATCATATAGAGTATCAGTTCGATAAAGGAAACTAAAAATGATTTAGGATAGCAAACCAATTTTTGGTATATTATATAATTATGAAAAGCCCAATAATAATTTTATCCTTTTTTTTTGCTAGAATATTTTAATGTTCAATAAATGAAGATACAGAAAAAGCATATATAAAATATAAACAGCAAATAAGTTTGGAGTTTTCTACACAGCCCTAAAACTGCATTTGAGAACGTCTCCTGCAGGGTTTTCTGTTGGCAGAATAATCTGTGCCCTCACCCATCACACATCCTCCCTTGGGCAAACACCTATGTGATGCCAGAACCTAAGAGTTTTAAAGAGGCTTTAAAGGAACAACAAGCACTACCGCACCCATACCCCAACCCTCTCTGCGTTTCCCCCGCATCTCAAAACCGGCAAGTCTCGGCGTCCATCCATCCCATGATTCATCCTCCAGCTCTGTCATCTGTGACTGGTGACGCACCCTGCTGCCCGGGGCATAATGAAACCTCTTACAGAGATTGCAGCTGCACCGACACCTCCATCATCTGATCCCCTGCTCTGGTATCATCTTTACCCATCGAAAGCGCCCCTCTGGACCCCTTAATGCCAACCTTCACACTTGTGCCCTCACCCCTGGCTCAGACCAGCCAACCTCTCATGCCATGCTAATTTAATCCAAAAACACTTCCTATAGCAGCCTGTTAATGTCAGAGCAGATTTCCTCTGTGTTCTCCGTAACCCAGAAAAGAGCACCACCCTGCCACTTTGCCAGGAACCTTCCTCGGTTTAGTGTTTCCCAACAAACGGCAAATATGCTTCAAAACCAATAAACCTACCCCTGATATTTATTAGGCTGTTATTCAAGTATTCCCTCCCTTCCCGGCCAAATGGAGACACACACACATGCATGCATGCAAGTGTATGCACACACTCACACACACATGCAGGCGGTCACACACCTCTCGTCAGCTGCAGACATATTAGTAATTCTAATGAGGAGCAGAAGATTAAAGAGTTGCATTGTCTTGGGTGTTACAGTACACGTCTAGCTTTACCGTGAGGACCAGAGGTCAAGCAGAGGAACACTGAGGGAGGAAATTGAGAACATTTCTTGATTAAAGGCCTCTGGAACATCTAACCTTTGACTGCACACAGACTCTGTAGTGCTCTGACGGCATATGCTGCCTGGCCTGGGTCATTTCTGTGTTGGGGACCTCCAATAGCACCTGGAAAGAAATGAGGATAAAGGAAGATATTCAGGGACTCACATCACTTGCCCAGACATCTGGGGACAAACTGGTAAAATCAGCAGCCAGCTTGGCAGCAGCGGTTATTGTTTGGCTCATGTAACTGTGTAGAATGACATCGGCATGTAAAGACTGCTCTGTTTTTGTATGGATATAACAGGCGCTCACTGTACGTTGCCTTTTCTCCTTCATATCTATTCTTATACTTTGTTGGTGTCTTCAGAATTTGGTTTTATTATTTATGTGGGTAAATGTTTTTCAAATGTATAAATATTCATGATTATTTCACTTACATTAAAAGTATATAGAAAAGGTAAAACACTTCGTAAGTCCACATTTTAACCTTGTTTGTAGCTGACGAAATGTTAAAAACAAACTATTTTCATGCCGAAAACAACTTTATGGGGTGCATCTCCACCTTTTCCTCTCATTCACTCAAGCCACTGTTTCCTCATGTCCCCTGACCTACAACTCCTTTACCCCCACCTAACAGTTTGCTTATCAATCCTCCGTCAGCTTCGTCATCAATCTCTCAGTGAAAATCTCCTTGTTTCTGCCAGTTGTTTCCTCGACTGGCAGCGTGTTTGCTAAGACCCTACAAAAGCTCCCCCTTTCCTGCCGGGTTTGTTGGAGGCTAATAAAACTGTCGTGGTCAGTCATAAGACACCCTCAGAGAGAGAGAGAAAGGGTGGGGCTTGGGGTTGGTGGGGGGGTGGGTAGCAGGGTCACTGCTTAGAACAGGCTTAGTCGGACCTTACTGGCTCAGCCGAGGGGAGGGTCTTGCTTTTCGGACCTCCAAACCCGGAGGATGATAAATGGCATTTAAAGGAGACAGTAAAACACAACTATTGCATA
This sequence comes from Epinephelus moara, assembly GCF_006386435.1. NCBI lineage: Eukaryota > Metazoa > Chordata > Actinopteri > Perciformes > Serranidae > Epinephelus > Epinephelus moara. The sequence goes on along the minus strand of NC_065511.1, from coordinate 12,582,127 downwards.
AAGTCATCAGTTAAAGTTAATTACAAAATATATGGGGGTTTGATTGAATGGGTCTCCGGGGAGTGATCAGGGAGAGAAGCTGCAGGCAAGCCGTAGACAGTCGTCCGATGAGCGGCAGTGACTCACACGCATTCCTTGAAGTGGGACCTGGTCTGTGTAAAGGACTTCAGTGAGCGGGGATGATTCATCCCGGGCCGCCATAAAAGCAAAAACCATGAGCGAATGTTGGTCACTACCATACCGACCCTTAATGAGGAACCTGGACTCATCCAAGCAATCCCTTTTAAGTCATGTTGTTTTATATTTAAAGCTGCAACAGTAAGATTTTTATGGGAGTTACAAGAGCAATATCCTACACTTGTCTGTAAGTATGACTGTACCTGCTTCGTCAACACCACTCCAATCAAGAGGAAACTGAGGTCCAATAACATTACACTTTACAGATGTAATACATGCTGTCAGGGGTTTGAAATTCTCAACATGCAGTTTGCTCTTACTGCCTTTTATGTCTCTTTAACTTAAACAGATTCAAAGTGGCAGGTGGTCTCTTACAGCCTGAAGTTTTCGGGCATGTTTGTGTTCAGCACATAATTGATATACGCTGCTCTGAATTAGATCGTTATTTTCTAAGTTAGGATCACAGTTAGGGTACAGTTAGGATTAGGCAACTAAAACTCCAGTTAAAATTAAGGAAAGATGGTGGTTATGATGAATGAAAAGGTTGATTGCAGGTCTCTAACATCACATGAACTCTCTTGGGGAGCAGCCTTATGCGTTGTATCTTGAGGCAGACGGGGCTGGCGGATCCTGAGGCGGAAAGGTTTGGCAGTAAGTCACATGAGTTGACTCATATGGCCAAGCAGGGTTCGGCGGTTAAGTTTAGGCAACAATACTACCTTGGTTAAGGTTAAGAAAGATTGTGGTTGACATTAGTCATGTGAGTTGACTCACATAACTAACGACTCTTGTGACCACATCACTCAGCTTCTCCTGGGTCAAAGTCCTATGCTGGTTGGACTCATCCACCCTGTCTCCTGCCTGCCCTAAGCAGACTTTCACACTCTTTATACTATGTCTGTTTCTACACTATGTCTGTTGCTACCAGCACATGAACTCTAAACCACTGCCTGAAAGTTAGAGGTGGTACATGGCCATGCTTTGCCCCAATGTGATCTCAACCCTACTTTTCATATTTTAACACTTGGGCAGCAGCCTTTTGTGTTGTATCTTGATGCAGAAGGGGCTAGCGGATCTTGACGCAGAAAGATTTGGCAGTAAGTCACATCAGGTGACTCATGACTAAGCAGGGGTCAGTGGTCAGGTTTTGGCAACAAAACTGCTTGGTTAAGATTAGATTGACCTTAGCCACGCAAGTTCACTCACGTAACTAATGACTTGTGACAAAGTAACTTGGCATCTCCTGGGTCAAAGTCCTGTGCTTGTTGGACCCCATCCACCTCCTCTCCTGCCCGCCCTTAGCAGATTTTCTCAGTCTTTACATTACATCTGTTACTATAAATTTCTAATAATGATGCAAATGGGCTTACATTGGGGTTTGTTGAAAGCCTGGTGCATCTCAATCAATCAATATACCGAAATCATTATACAGATGCTGGGGACACTGCCCAAGTGGCATATTTAAAAGCCTTGAGAGTGAGACCAGGCTGCTTCCCCAAACTCTTGCTAGTACCAAGTACACTACTACTGAATGTTGCCATTGGACGTAAAAAGGGAAGTGTGTAATTGTCCAATATGGACCTAATTCCTCAGGATACTGGACCACACTCTTGCACTTTTGAGTCTTTTCATTGTGATGGATGACAGCAGCATGTTTTTCACCCTGATGCATCTCCAGAGTTTAAGTTCATATGTGATGAGGTGGCATCATGGCCACTTATTTATGTAATGATCTCATGTAGCTTTTCAGTTTATTAAAAATCCAGACTTCACAATAATGTGTTTTGGCTCATTGAAGGTGGCCAAAAGCATTATTTCCTTGCAATGTATCCAAGGCCAATATTATTAATTATTTTACAAGATAATTAAAATTCAGCTGATTGTTGATGCAATATGAATCAATTTATCGTATCGGATCACAAGCATCTTTGATAAACATGCCCATGATAAACCAAATGAATGAAAGATTATTCAAAGGGATGAAAAATTATTCACTGAAAGTCATACAACAGATACATATAGAACACAGTGGTATAGAGGTTAGTATGCATGCTTTGTGTAAGTGGTCACGTCTGTGTTTGTGTGTAGGTGTGTGTGTGTATTTAGGGGGATCTGTTACATTTCAGACAGAGGGCTTTGTTACTGCTTCTGAGTGTTGGGGTGCAGCCGTGCATGCAATCAGTCTGTGTTTCTTTATAATTTTTTCAATCATTTTTTGGCCCCTTTTACCTCAGCGCCAACTCACCAACACAATAACACACTCCCAAACACACACACACACACGCATATATACCGCAAAAACACACACAACAAAACTTTTGTACTCCTTTCCAAGCCAAATGATTTAAGCCAGCTCCTCATTCAACCAGCAGATGCCATGTGTTTCTCATGTTGCCCTGACGGTCCCTTTTCATGAGATCTTCATGTTTTATTTCAGAGTAAAAGCGACAGAAAGTCTAATCTCAGTGTATCATGTTATAAAGTACAAATCACATTGAAGGAGAATGCTAAAAAAGAGAAGAGTGAAAGGTGGGGGGCAGCAGGGCTGGTGGTGATAGTGGTGTATAAATCTTCATGGGGTTTGCAGGGAAGGAAACTCTTATGCTGAGGAACAAGAAGCACATGTAGCGAGCAAGCTACCAGGAAATTGGTATAGTCTTGTATGATTTTATAGGGATCTTGGGCATGCCCTTCACATTAATTAGGATGTGGAGTGCTGAGGTATTTTTTACAGGAAACTAAGTATGGAACCCCTGCTGTCTGCCTCGGGGCTCCTGAGTCAAAAAACCTAGAGGACTCTGTAACCAAAGTAAAGCAGGATAATGCAGGTCATATGCACACAAACACGATGACACACACCAACAGGCATGAACACACACATGCACAGAAACATACTGTATACACACATGAGGGAAACATTATTTGTTGGGGACAAATGAATGAGAAAATGAGCTTTTGAGTTTTGAGTGCAGGTACATTTTAAATATGGAATTTCAAGTTAATTAATGTTTTTAGTCATTGCACGACTTTGTTTTGTTTTTGACTTTGCTAATGCCAATCTCCGCTACCCCAATACTTTAATTTGGGTTTACCCAGTGTGTATTTTTTTATTTTACATAGCTTACATTGTGGGGACCATGGTTAATTAGTGACGTTATGAGGACTCGTCTCATATTTGGGGACAAAAACATGATTCCCACAAGCTCTTAAGTTAAAACACTTACATTCTTAACTCGGATCTGCTGTCCCCTTCTTTTCCCCTTCTACTCTTTTAACCCAGCATGTGTGTAAGTGTTTGAGTGTTGACTGCCCATTTGCAGACTCCTCTCCTCTGCCCACCCAGGTAGTTTTTAAAAGTACACAGTGGTAACTTCATCCTCTGTCCACTTAAATATGGCACTGCTGAAATGCCTGCGTTTGTTCGCCACCCTAAATGGAGACCCAAGGGAACTCAAAAACATGTCATCAAATTGTATTTAACCTCTCATTCTGGGATGTGCGTGTGCATTTCTGTATGTGCCCTGAAAAACAGTCTTTGAATCCAGGAATTTTTCTCTGAAATTTGATTGAATCTGTATTTTAATCTGCAATATAATTCTAAATTTTGCTGTATTAGGTAGTTTTCATTGATAGTGGCGGGAATTTTCCTACCTAAACACAAGGGATTTAGCTGAAACAATGCTAATTTTGCCTGAATTTAGAGCTGACGGCAAATTTTTAACATAATATGTCTTAAAACCGAGACAGTGGTCATTTTAGGTCACGTCCAACTCCTCAGCAAGGTCATCAACTTTACTGTGCCTTGTTGTGTGGGACAAAGCAACTCAAATAAAGCATAAAATCAAATCGCCATTACAATTACTATTGACCAATATCTCTATTAAAACAACCTAAGTGTGTTGGACTGCACCATAAACAGATACACCAATAACTCTGTTTTATGTAGCTGCTCATTTAGTGTTTTCTGTCGTATTTACTGTATTTACTGTTACCACCCGTAACCACAGCTGTCACCAAATCAACCTATAATCTTAAGGATCTTAATGACTATATATATATATATATATATATCATATCATTTTTTTAACAAGTGAAAAAAGAAAATCTGCCAGTGCAGTAAAATTATTTCAATTTGTTTCCAATAAAAATCAATAAAAAGTGATTGTTGCCTGTATTTTCTAAAACAAAGTTTCATTTTAGTTGATTTTAGTGTGGTAACCCGCATTGTTTTTCTATGCTTCAAGAAATAAACCTGATATCTGGACATTTTTCATACAAGGCTGAATTCTAGTTGACACAGCTTGAAATATTATTTCTATATTGTCATATTTTTAAAATGGAACATAAGGATTTTAGGACTCAATTTAGACTGAATTTTTTAAAGAAGATGTAGATTTTTGCGGCATATATGCAGAAATTCAAACATTGCAGTGTAGAAATAAATAGAGTAGCAGTGCTTCCTAACCTGATGATTCTGTTTATCAAGAATTCTTTGTGGTCACACAAGAGAAATACATTTCTGCTGCACAATGTTATGCTTATTCAGACATTCTATTAATCTTTGCCTTTTCTCTTGTGAATTACTGGATCATTTCATTTTTTCAATGCTTTTAAAACAGTTGAAAGACAAGAGGGAAAATCACTTTTTGCTTGAAATGGTCAAGCCAGTGGACACATGCAATCAGAGACAAGTGGCTGCAAATGGATATTAATTCATTTGACAGGGTCACAAGCCAAAAGGGTTGGAGATCACTGCTGTGTTTGATTCATTAATGGTGTGATAGGTTCTTATTTGACAAAAAAAGAGAAAATATATCTTTTGCTCCCATAAATACTCGCTATTGCCTTTATTCCTGATCTTACACAGACAAACCAGAAGCTAGATCTGCAGTTGCAGTGGAGGAAGAACCAGCAGAGTGTGTAGCACAGTGTCAAGACAAGCTGTGTCTAAACGTCTCGATGTATGTTTACACAATCTAATGCACAAGTTCAAAGGTGAAGGGGAAAAGGCCTTTTAATGTTTCCGGGTTTATTTATTCAGCCTAGTGTCTGGCTAAGAACTAACTCCCACCCACCCTCACTTTGGGCCCTCCTACATGGGTTCCCACCTCAAATGACATCGCAAAGCCTGCGATATGATTGGCGAAGAGCACAATGTGGTCTGTGTGAGAGAAAAAAAAGAAAGGAGCTGTAACTTCTATCCACGTGTTTTCCAAGGCAAGTTAAGTACACACAGTAGTATATAAGGGCAATAAATCAGCAAACAGCCGACCACAACAGTCCCGCTCATTTCTGTGGAGGGGCAGAGGGGGGGGCTCTGTTATCGATTTCAAATAGCTCATGTAATTTTCTTTACAAGCACAGGATCCCAAGGTTTAATGATAAGTTGTTTCATTTTGAGAAGAGAAGTGAAATCTGAATTATGCGTGGAAACTTATGCCACTGTAATGCATGTGTATAAAAAAACGAAATCTGTGTTGCCCTCATTCTGAGCAGATGTTCAAACTAGTATGAAATTGGAACAAGCACACACACACACACACACACACACACACATATGCGTGCACTATAAAAATTGCTTTAGGTAGGCAGACGCAGTATGCCAAACTTTAACTGTTGTTCCTGTGAGCAGTCAATCATAAACAGTTGAGCCATTTTATTTGGCCAACTCGCTGTTAGTGGAAAGTGTTGGCACTCCGGCCAAAGGCTCATAAAATTGACATGTCTGTAAATTCATGCATTTATTGACACAAATTAATAGATGCAATGCCTTTCTCCGCTATTTCATTCTGCTCTTTTCTCTACATTCTCAACCAGTTGGACAGTTTTTGGATGAGGTTCCCAGTCTAAAGGAAGTGCTTTTTTCTTTTCTCTTTTTTTTCTATAACGGCAAGTTTGAAAATGTTTTAGTTGAATGTTGCGGCCAGACTAAACAGAAAACAGAAAAGTTTACTGTGCACAGATGCACTCAAGTTCAGTTCGAGTCCAGGAACTGGAGCCAAAGAGTCATGGCTGACTGTATATTATGGCTATCAGGGGGCTCTCTTCTTCAGACAAGGACAAACCATTACATTATGCAGTGGAGAGAAAATTTTTGAGGGGACAGTTTAAAACTCAGTGCTGGTGCTTTCTGTGTGGAGTCTACATGTGTTGTCTGTGTGGGTTTCCTGCAGGTGATCCAGCTTGTTCCCACAGTCCAGACCACATGCAGGTGAATTTTGGTGACCTTAAATTAAAAAAAGCTGGCGTTGAAATAGATTGATAATGCATTTTGTATTTATGAAATCTGTTTATGATCTATATAATTAATACAAGTTTGATGCATGCAGACTCTATTATAACAGCGCCTACTGAATCCGAGGCTACGGTGTACAATGCAACAGCTTCCCATACTGAGTGCCCAGGGATGCTGAATGGGTTATTACCTCTCCAACTGTGTAGCACAACATAGAAGGTCACATTTTTAAATAACCTAGAGTTTTGTGGGCACTATATACTGAAGTATGTCTGTGTGTGTGTGTTTGCCAGTTGCTGGGTTGCTCACCCAGCAGCTGCAACTCCACTCCGCTATTTCCTTCCATGCTTCGTCCTTCTTTACGTGACCATGGTAAGAGCTGGAGGACACATCATACAGGCAAGGCTTCTGGTGCCACAACTCCATGAGGTTTTCCTCTTTGCTGGTATCATACACATTTCTTTTAGTGCGTTGTACCTCCATTGCAAGCTGCTTCCCATCTGTTGCTTAGCGCCAGTGCGTCATTACACGCTGCATTTTTATTGGTTCTATTGGTTGGTTAGTAGATGTGGGTCGTAAGAGCAGTCACACTGTGAGATGGTCATCCCAAATCTCTGACACTGTCAGACTTTTATCCCAGGCTGTCTTTGATCACAAGACGGTGACAATGGCCATCCTTGAACCTCTCTCACTGTGCAGTGTGAACAGCCGTTTTGGAGCCAAGACTGAAAATATCGCCACGTTTCTTTCATGATGGTCATCTTTTGTCTGTGACAGCCCAAAACACAGCACACTGTAAACCAAGCTTTAGATGTTGTAAAAGGATGATTTGATATAGTTATGCTGTTGTTAAATGTGGCCCCTGTTTACTGCAATTTACCAAGAATTTTCTCAGTTTTTGGATACTTTGTCCACCATTTTTTCTTCACAAAAGCAACATAAGATGGGGTGAGTAATTGATATACGAATGATTATTTTGTGGGTGAAGTATTCCTTTAACATTGTTTTATCACTTTGATATTTCATAACTTTATCTAATTGTATAACAGCTGCTAATAAACATGATTTTGATCTGATGACATGAATCAGAAGTCCACTACACGAAATGATGCATTACATAACTGTGGGTCTCAGACACCTCAACTGTAAAACATGGAAGCACACAATAGATCATATCCTACCATATATATGTGTGATTGCTTTTCACAATATGCAGCACTACTTAAGCTTATATTAAGATTTATGTTATTGGACTTTTATAACAGTTTGTTTATAAGACAACTGTGTTACAGTGTAGGATAACAAACTGTGCATTTCTTTGTCTTTCAATCTATTTTTAATCAATGGGGGAAAATATATATGTTCATACACAGCCCATATGACTTCTAAAGCACAATATCTGTTTTTTGTCACTTTCATTTAATCTGTGAAAATTTGACCACTCCAATATTTCATTACATATTTGATTTTAAGGTCAAAGGAAAAGAAAAAAGACATATATCTGACAAAAACATCGGCAGTTATTATTACAATGAGAAAGAAACACTAATGTCAACAAAACACAGGATTGCTGCCTGTCTGTTTGGTTGATTCAGCTGTATAAGAACACAAACAACTGGACTGAGACCTTGTTCAGAATCTGGTTTCCGATCCACTGGTGATCCCACCCAGCCACAGGAAGTGCTGTATGTTATGGGTTTAACGTGCCATGAATTATGGGTTAAGGTTTTACCCCGGAAGACAGTCCTTTCATGTCCCCAACTCCTGGGCAGTGAAGGAAGGAATGGCTCTCACATGGCCTTTGTTGATGAGTTATGGTTCTTTAGTCATTTTGCTGTGTTAGATGTAATTAAATGATGCATTTATGCAACTCGCCCCACTGATTTAAACCAAAGCAAACAGGCTGCAGGCTTGAGAACAAACTAACTCCGCTTTCCCAATCTCATTTTCTCAATTTCACCCCTGCTCGTCCCCTCCTCCCCGTGCTAACGAGATGTGCCAGTCACAGGACACCCTGCTGGCAGCAGAGAGCATTGCCTCTGTGGGACAGGTGAGGAGCAGGCTTTCGCCGATCAGCCTGGCTGGAAATCAGGAATGCCCTCCTCCTCCTCCTCCTTCCCTTCCTAATGGCTCATACCAAACTCACCAGGACATCTGTGACCGCACCATCCTCAGACCATGAGAAGACTGCCACCAACTTCCCCAGAGGTGGAGGATTATGAGCGCAAATGCTTTGCATCTGTGTGCTTTCTATTTGTGCATGCCAGAGTGCTATTTCTACATAAGCTAAATGTAATGGGAGGCGAAGGCATGTCCCCAGAGGTTAAAGTTTCATGCAGAGAGCACCGATGTTTTCATTTTGCAAAGAGAAAAAGACAAGATACTCGTAAATGTTATTCATATTTCATATCACTTCTGGAGTTTCCATTCATAAACTATTAGACTATAGCCTATGGGGAGGCACTGGTGCAATTTAAATGCAGTCATAGACAAGTGAATGGCACTCTGTCATGAAACTGTATCCATCAATGCACACGCTTGTTAAGAGGTTTTATTAAAAAATGCTGAAAAGATGTTTCACTACTGTTCTGGTATTTTTATTATTTTATTTTTATGAGAACATTTTTTTCCCTCCCTTTCCGTTTAGTTTCTTTGCTTCAGTTTACATTCTCTTTACTGCCTCTTCTCCGGAGTTCAGCTGGAAGTGCTCTGTTTTCTCCACAAGAATTTTATGACTCTCTAACAGAGTGTTGAGACACAAAACACTTAAGCAGCGCTGGAAAAGACGATGGGACGGGACTGACAAACAGGGACACAAAGCCTTGGAGACATGAGGAGAAGAGAGATGGAGACAGACGGGAAGAGAGTGTGTGTGTGTGTGTGTGTGTATGTGTGTGTAAGTGTGTGAGGCCAACATATTTCAGCATGATGACCAAGCATTTCTACTTGTAATTTAAAGTCATTTCCAGATCTCACAGGAAGTGTGTATTTGGCTTCTAGAGGACATATGGTGTTAAATGTACCTGCTCTGCCCAGTTGTGCTGCGATTTGACGTTGATGAGCAGCATCTCACACACTAAATGGTTCACAGCAGCCCTGCAGCATCTGTTCAATGTCTGTCTGAGGGTGGATATGCATTTTTAGGGCCAATACGTGCACAAGTGACAGGAGTGGATGGAATAGTTTGCCCCAGATTAATCAGATTCAGCGCAATAACCCTGCAATCCTAGAAGTCTGAAGAGAAACCCCGAATCTTAATTCAGACTTGCATTTCGAACCCCTCTGAAGTAGACAAAGAGGTAATTTGCAAAAGCATCTGGATCCGGTGGCAGAGCAGGCCCGAGCAGTGGAATACGTTCCCATCCGCATCCCCTCTCTCAAAACCCCCCTCCACCCAACCCCCCCTTTCCCCTCCAACCACCACCCTCGTCTGTTTATCATAGGATCTCCAACACACAATCAAACATGAAAGGATGAGTGCTCGCAAGAGCCTTTTTAGATTTTGTGGAAATGTGACATCTCTGGAAACATTTAGCCTGTCATAGCTGCTGCTGCTCTTCAAAGAGCGCAGAGAGGAATAGATTAATGTCGCTTCTGTAACAAACCTCCTTCCTGTCTGTCCTTTCCTACTAAACACGCCGGCTCCCTATATCTACTGTAACCATACACAGAGATTACTGACTGTATAGTAATAAGGCAGCAAATGATTTAAAGATGTGTGTGTGTATCAACATTGTACTGGCCATGATTTTTAAACTGATAAGGCATTTGTTCTTAATTCTCATATCACAAAATGTTTGCTTCTGTATCCCATTATGTAATCTAGATTTAAAGTAATCTATATATGTCTTTGAGTTATGCCAACTCAATAGGAAAGGCATGTGAGCACATACCGTACACTTGTATGTCATAAGGGGAGGCATTTTGCGTAGTATACTATATGTTCTGCATCAGTACAGGTCAATGGGAGTTGTACAGAGTTGTACGTGAATGCATCGATGTACCTCTTTGATCACACAAAGTGCTGGCCACACAAACGTTCCTCTAATCAATGATCTTCAATTCAGTCCCCTCATGTCAGTGTACTAGAGCAATGTATCCTGATACAACGGTACATATGATCTTACGAAAATGCATACACAACAGTTTGTATGACACCTAAGGAATTAGCACACCATGAACGACGTAGGGGCCGCACGGTGGTGTGGTGGTTAGCACTGTCGCCTCACGAGAGGGTTCCTGGTTCGATCCCAGGAGGGAGCCCTTCTGTGCGGAGTTTGCTCTCCCCATGTCAGCATGAGTTTTCTCCAGGTACTCCAGGCATCCTCCCACAGTCCAAAGACATGCAGGTCGGGGATAGGTTAATTGGTGACTCTAAATTGTCCATAGGTGTGAATGGTTGTCTGTCTCTGTGTGTCACTCCTGTGATAGTCTGGCGACCTGTCCAGGGTGTACCCTGCCTCTCGCCCAGTGTCAGCTGGGATCGGCTCCAGCGACCTTCAAGAGGATAAGCGGTTACAAGGATGGATGGATGGATGGATGGATGAATGGATGAATGGATGAATGATGTAACATAGTACATTCACAGAGAAAGCACTTGTCTTTTGCTGTACACATTTCCCCACAAATACAACATGCTAATATTATTAGCATGAGCCGTTTACACTATATAAATTAGCTTAGCGGCTAGCAGACTTTTCCTCTCCTCATATGAAATCAGATACAACAGCAACATTTAACAAAGGTAACATTACACAATTCGCCTCTATTACAACTCACAAGGTTCACTGACAAAACAACTGTCTTATACTGAACACATTTTCCATACAAATATAACTGCTATTGTTATAAGCATAAGCCTATGGCATTTTACATCGTATAAATTAACCTAGCGACTAGCGGAGATTTCCTGTACCCATATGAAGCCAGGATAAATCACACACAAGACATAAAATGTTATTTTGTGGGGGCTTTATTGTCTTTGCAATTCATTATTTCTTATCTGTGAAATAAAAGTCAGCATACAAAGTTACAAGGGTCTGCATCCATGGAATATGTAGATACACATCAGCACATCAGGCTATGGCGTAGGCTCTGTGACGCAAAGAGCCTACGCCGTAGGTACGGCATTGATTCGACACAGAAGTATAAATTTACTGTGGTAATGTTTAGGAAAACAAAACATAGTTGTGAACTACCTTAAAATAATTCAAAGTTCACTTGGTTTCACACGTTTCCAAGCACCGGTCTCCTGGGGGAAAGTCCTGTGTTTGTTGACCAATCCACCACCTCAACCTGCCTCCTTACATTGACCTTAGGACTTAATACTACTTCCTTCTTTACTGCTGTCAGAGTGTTGGTCACATGATCACAGCTTTCCCAACTATATGGGTTCTACATGTAGATTTTATGTGAATTGTGGGGCATTACTTTTCGTAGGTATACATATGAATAGTACATGAAAACAGCCCAACTGGAGATTGGCTGGAGAGACCATTGAAATGCTGTGACAAGATTTTCCTCACATCCAATCTACAATGGCCATGTTTCCATTAGCAAATTTTTATCTGCATTTTGAAGTATCACATTAAGACTAAATGCATGGAAATTGAAAAATTTGATAAGATTCCTTAAATTGCTCAAAAAAGGTTTCACCCTAACTTGAGGTAGTTTTTGCCTTAACTGAAAAAGAGTTGATGCCCTAAATGGGTTCTTCACTATGTTCTGATGTAGCAAACATTTAACTCACATGACTAATCAGCTGTTTCCACTTAGGCATCTTCCTGGATATTCCCATAACAACATAATTTGTTGTCTCTGGACAGCATGAAACATGGTCAATATAAGCTGACACAAAAGACCAAGTAAAACTTGACAAATTAAAATAAATTCCTGAAGACCTCTTTCTGTTTTTCTCTCATATATGGGTTAGATGGGATGGGATGACATGAGTTGTTTTGTTTCTGGTTCGACTGATGGCAACCAGCTGATGGCAATGCAACTAAATTACATTTCAACTAAATTACATTTCTTTATTGTGATATTTCAAAAGTTCACTCGAAATTTACTTGAAAATTGAATGTAAATACGGCTAATGTGGACTTTAGAAAGACAAAGGGGAGACAGGCTGGAGAGAAATGAGGCTTTGCGTTGATGATGTAGTTCAAATGCCATCATGGACTACATCTTGTTGATTACTCTTTACCGCAGTTTGAGGCCGCTCAAGGTAACTCTGTTGGTAAAATTGTTGTCAAGCAAGAGGGAACTGACTGGTCTTTGATATCTAGATATGATAATTCAACACAAATTTGATGAGATATATCATGGGATATATAGATAGATCAAAGAATACAACAGTGGCTCAATATTATTTTGCTAACTTTTAGTGTGTCACTTCCTCTGAGTGGAGACAACATCAGACATTCACATGGACAAGTCTCAAGTGGCAACCAAAGTTTTTGGGCTTGGATATGTGTATGATATGTTAGGAGTAGAGGTTAGGGGTAGGGGATAGGTGGTAGGGGTTGTGTGACGGCCTATTGCATCAGCAAGTGTGGATTGTGATGACACTCTGGGCCCTTTTGGATCTATCTTGATCAGATTCCCTTCACCCACTACAATAAACAAAGCCCGATGAGGTATCGAGCACCTTACCTGCCAACATTAAAATATTATGTCAGAGTTTTGGCTATTATGTCACCGTTTGGACAGCGCAACAGAATTCAGCTTAACTTACTTAAGCTGCGGCGGGCCTGGTAGCTACAGGTGCTCCCATCTCTAGCTCCAGAGCCCTTAACCTTAAGTGCATGGCTTCCACCTCCAACTCACGGTTTCTCACCTCCACCTCCCTGATACGCAGAGTTAATTTGAGCTCCTCTGCATTCATGTTTTGCATAGGGAAGTCGTGGAGTGGGGTCGGAACACCAGCTTCACCCTCAGCTCCAACTTAAGGAGCTGGCTCACCAAACAAACCCCTTTCACTGAGCCCCTTAAAGACTAGCTTCTTTAGCTCCTGCTTTTTAACATTCAAAGGCACATGCACATCAAAAAAATTTGCAATCAGAACCAGATCAGCTTTCCTACACCTTTCCAATTTTGCCACAGTCGGATCAATGGTGAAATCCTCCAATTTAAACTCCATATTGCCACCCCCACAAAAGAAAAGGCTGCCAGCCAGACAAGCAGAGACAAAAAGACAAATACTCACCAAACTTACCCGAAACGACGACGAACACAAGAAAGAACGGACGAGCCCCCAAATCATGTTATGACCCAGGCCTAGGGGCACCTGGGCCACACATGATAAAGTGCCCCCGCTCTTCCCACTCCCAAGAAGGTCAGCCAACTTCCATGTAAAAAGTTCAAAGTAGCAGTTTTATTTTTATAACTTCAGAGAGGAGCAATGCCAAAAATAACAAACAAAACAACTAAGTCCAGATCCCTACCTTACCTGTCAGAAAATAAATGTGGAAACAAAAGACAATCAAACTAACCTACCTCCCAACTGAAATAAACAGGAGAAAAAGGGATCAACAAAAATGGCTTCTCCCTCCTACTTTAAGGTTGCTACTGAATTGAACAAGATTATTTACAATATTACAATGCTTACAATAAGCTGTTCTAATCACAGTCACAGGTAGCTTTAACACACAAACTAAAGTTCAAGGTAACAGCTTCTGCAGGCAGATGCTCTAAATCAAAAATGCTACTGCAGCACACACAAGATCATACACAGAATACCGGCTGCTGTCATGTTGGGAATGGGGAGAGTGAGAGGCCGAAGGCCAGCGTCAGGTAGAGTTTAAAACTGAGCAGTCAGCCAATCAGCGGCAGCAACCCGATCACGTGGTTGATTGGGGAATCACACCTCCTGCAGCTCATCGCACACACACAGACAGGCTGATTGCTACTGCAGAATAGGGGAGGAGAGAGAGAGCTGTAAGTACAGACAACATAAACAATCAAGTAAATGACCACAGTCATAACACATGACTGAGAGACAAACAGGTTTATATTGAACAGCAGTGTATATAACATGCTATCAAGAATGCAATCTCAGAACCCATCAGCTATCTGTCTGACATTAATTTATCACGTTTTCATTTTAGATGACTGACTACCATGTCTGGGTACAATTGTGCACCCTTCCCTTCCCCCACCACTTAGCTTTTACTTCAGTAATGCTGTTCCATACCCCAGTACACTTGCGTCATCATCTATGTGATATTTTGTGTTAAAGTGTAGAAAAAGGCACCGCAGATAGACACTGCTTCTCTGGGGAGCAATATCAGTTAAGACCTCGGAGCACGAGGTGAAGCTCTCTTCCTGGCCAGAGGGGGAGCTGCTGCTGTCAGACGCAGAGCTCTACGCCTCCAACTGGAGCTCCAACTGCAGGTTGAAGGTGGCAGTGAAGCTGGATCTGGGTCTGTCCGCTGCAGGTGTGCTGCCGTCTGATTTAGAGGCATCAGTATTAAATTGAGACTGTTTCTTAACCAGTTAAAACTCCTTGTAGTCACATGAAATTACAGTCCACCTCCATGTTTTGGTACAGTTAGTGTTCGCACCTGACACCATATCAGAGTACACATAAACCATACTCAAGGCCGCGTTATCAAGTGGATTTGGACACAGATTTGTGTAACGTACCTGGGAACAGTAAACTGTACTCACACTTATCGAACGAACTGGACTTTGAGGTCAGATGTACCTGGATCTGGGCCCGGATCCCTGAGTTCTGGTGTAGCCAGAGGATATTCAGATAACGGCTATCCAGGCAGAGCCTCCCTCTTTTGTGTACCAGTCATTGTTTACAGTTCGAAGAGCAACTTGAGTCTTTTAGGTCTAGACGACATTTTGGCCTATTGGCGTAAAGAGATTGCATTTGCATATGAATGCAGACGGTGTTATGTATGGGTTTTTTGGGGGGGTTTGGGTTTAAAGGCTAATAAAAAGCTAACTTTATGTCAGACAACAGCAGATGGGTTCTGAAATTGCATTTTGGCCAATGCCTTCCGCCTCTTTTGCTTTCCACTCTATCTATCTGCATGCAACCAAAGCCCACCTAAACATGATTGGTCAATACTATTAGACTACAAATGGAAACCAGAATGGTCCATGTACGTGTACTTCGCGGCTATTCGTTTTTCGTTTCGAAATAACAAATTGAAACAAGGAAAAACCAACCATTATCCGTTTTTTGTTTTGAAATGACCAAACGAAAATGTTATCCATTATCTGTTATCCGATTTAATTTGGGAATTTAAAAAAACCTGTGGGAAACTCCTTTCTCTATTTTTTGTTCGTTTCCTCTCTGTGACCAGTAAGTTGCATTCATGTGGTGTCGGAATAATCGGAAAAATTACTTTCTGACTGGGAAAATACACATGAATGCCCGCTCATGTCGGAAAAACAACTCGGAGATCATTTTGGAACAGGAGTTGCTGATTTGACTGAAATTGACGTCACTTTCACAGAAAACTGGCGGACGAAAAGGAACATTTGGTCCATGGTAATAAAACTTTTTATTAATTCACGTATTGCATATCATTTTTTGCGGACATGTAATGTGTAATGTGGTATGCCGTTAGTTGCTGTCCATGTAGAGTGACCTAGATTAGTTAGAAAAGTTTTTTATTAGCATAACCTGTCAGATAAAGCAATATTCTAGTAGTTATAGGAAATGTACATGCTCTGTATGTACATTTCATGACCAGGTCCATGCACCGATCTTCCACGAACACACGGCAGCTTGACGCCCTCTGATGACACGCCCTCTCGTCCTCTGAAAAAAAGTGGTGGCTCGCTTGTGGTGAAAAATAGAGAAAGGAGTTTCCCACAGGGTTTTTTTTTAAATTCCCAAATTAAATCGGATAACGGATAATGGATAATGATTCGTTTTCCGTTTTCCTTTTCTTTATTATCAAATAAAAAACGGGAGATGGATCGTTCTTTTCCTTTTTCGTTTGGTCATTTCAAAACAAAAAACGGATAATGGTTGGTTTTCCGTGTTTCAATTTGTTATTTCGAAACGAAAAACGAATGGCCGCGAAGTACACGGACCCAGAATGCCTCCAATACCAAAACCTTGTCCCATTGCCTACAGATTCTGCATTCGTATGCAGATATCCATTTATGTAAACTGTATTTCATTTTATTTCAATAACAACACATATTTTTTAATAAAGAGGCTGATAGTCAGTCAAAAGTCAGATGAAGAGTGGAAACCAGGCAGCAGATACACCCTGGGAGGTGAAGTGCTTTTGCTAACATAGACAGACTATAAGAAAGAGAGACAAAAATAGGAGGCAGAGAGGGTCAGACAGAGAGAAAGGAATGCTGTTTACTTATTGCACTCATCCATAAGAGGGCTCCATCTCAACAGTCAGTCAGCCGGACGTTGTCTTGAGTTCAGCACCACATCCAGCCAATGCCCCCCCGTCTCTTCCCCCCAACACTAAACTGCCACCACTTTACCAACACAAAAAGATGCAGCACGGCACTTTCCTTTTCACCCTAGCATGCAGCTCCCCCCAACCCCACCCTACCCAACACACACACACACACACACACACACACACACACACACCCCTGGCCTCCCCCTTTCCCACCTTTGTATCAGTTGAAAGGCATATGGTTACTGCCATCCGATTCCCCTCGGCTGAAAGTGCCTTTCACTTTAGCACAGTTCACAAAGGGGTCAGACTAAGGCAAACAGAAATATTGTGTGAGAGCTCACTTTTTTGTGCCTGAGCTAAGAGATGTGAGACACACAAGAGTAGCAGGGGAGAGAGAGTCCCTGATAAAGTTACATCTGGTCAAACAAACCTCACTCCATTCCTCATGCCAGAGTGGGAGAATTTATGTTGGAGTGAATAAAGAGCGGTATTTGAGAGAATTGACAGAAGCTAACCTCGGACATGGTCAGCCATACATCATTCATTCAACTCCACATCCATGCGCCGAGATTTCCACCCAGGTCGGATTTCCTGATGTAGCTCAAACAGCTGCAGTAGAAATTTGCTGTTCGGGGCCACAACAGTGATTTTTTTTCTGTAAACTCAAACGATAAGACAAGGGCGTCTTGTCTGAGGTGACCATCACAATGAGAAAATCAATCATCACTGGGCAGGTAGGGCTGATAGGAGCAAGGTGTCAAAAATATCACAGTGGCCGGTGTGTGTAACACGATGAGGCAGTGTTTCAGTCACAAACCCCTGGGTCCTCTGGGCTATCTAGTCTCACCAGCTCTCTTTGTGCTGCTCTGGTAAATCATTAATAATGAGTGTTCCTCTGCTGACCTTGTTTGTTAAAAGACTTGTACCTGACAACTTTCCACAGTTTGTGCACGAAAGGAAAACTATTTCTGACACAGACGGGGACCTACTCCTATTTCAGAACAACTCCCTGTGCAAGTTTCCCGAGTCATAGAATAAGCGGAGCTCTTTGAAGATTTGCGATCTTTACCCCAGTGTCCCTATTGTTAACCTTAATAATTGTAGCCATGAGTTGAGGGTAAATTTTCAGTCCGCAGCCCTGTAATTAGACTGCCTATTCAGGCACCAATTTATGGCCGATATTTTTCTTGGCATAAAAGCTACTGAGCTAAAGATTTGATTTCCAAACGGGAACTCTGGGGAACCACACCAAAACAGCCTCTGGAAAGAAACCGCGCAGCCAAAGAGTCTTCAGCACTTCAAACACTTTACTGCCAGCTAAAAGAGATTAATTCTGAAAAGCTAACTGGTGTTTGCTTTGCCCTTTATGATGGTTCCTTTTAGTAGGATAACATTTGGTGAGAAAGTGTCAGACTCGGTTTTATTTGAGGTCTGCTGCTTCCCCACAGACCAGGGACTCTTCGAGGAGATCTTCCCCCAGCAACTTCCCTCCCACCCCCCCTTTGGGTAACAGACTGACGACCGGCCTGGAAGTGTGCCTTCTTCCACAGGGCCATCAAACATTTATTCATCTCATAAGCTGCTGCCAACAGCCTCACTTACAGCCGTGGGCACTGCAGAAGGGAGGGCAGGTCGGGCTCACAGTTATGACAGCCATATAAAAGATAATGCAGTGAATTTATATGTATTTCTGTTTCGGTGTGTGGACACACAAGCAAGCGTGCAAGTGTGTTTGTGTATTAGGGAATGCGGTGGTGAAGGGCTTTTACCCCTGAATGGAAGACTGCCTTGCACCATAAATCTGTCCCTCATTGGGAAGACAAAATGAAAATGGCCCCGTCATAAAACATCTGTAATGGCTCCATCCACCACCAACACATAATGGGGCAATTACCAAGAAGGGGGCTGGGACAGCATGAAGCCTTTAGCTCTCTTTGGTACACCACACAATGCTTTGGTGTATGCGTTTGTGTCTTATATGCATATGTCTGTGCATATGCATGTGTTGGAGCTTCATTCTAGCTTAGGACCACAATGTGAAGATATTACAAGAGGCATAGAGGAAATCATATTGGAAAAACACACCACTTTTACCTGTTCATTGACCTTGTTCCCCCAAGAAACCACTTTGTCCATTCTGCACAGTGACAGACAGGCACATCTAATCTGAAATTGCATTATTGATGCCTGATCTTTTGCACCGCCCAAGCCCGGGCCCTGCGTCTTCCACACCTCGTAATCAAGCATAATTGAGGTTAACTGTACAGCACGGCTGAAATGCTAGACAGGTAAGCCGCAGCCTCTCATGATTAATGTAGTGTGTTAGTGTTCTGGGCTCTGACCTTTTGAGATAGGCCAGGCACCATTTTTAAGTGAAAGCTCTGCCTCTGCCGAGTTGTGGAGTTGTCCATCAAGTCCTCCTGCACCCCGCCACCCTCCGCCCCACCATCATCCCCCCTTCAAAAGTCAGATCCTTGTCTTGCTGCCTCATTGCGCCTGACCCATGTTTGTTTGCCTACATGTCTCGTTTTACAATGCAGAACCAAGACCTTTTTTTTTTACCACCCAGGTAACTCTTTGGATTTGGGCATGTTTTGTGTATTGGAGAGAAAAGGTTAATGGGTATTGATCAAGCATGGATCAGGACGGGGACAAGAGTGTCTTTACCTCTGAGATTCTGGGTTTTTCATCACTTTTAAGCCATAAAGGCTACTCAAAGCTGGAGCTGCTTTGCTGTTTAATTCCTGTCTCTTCCTTTGACATTGCAAGTCAAAGCATGCATTTTAGGCCTAATTTGTCCTCCCGTTGGCCGAGTGCTCAGACCAGTGAATGCCATTGTCTGGCCCCTGTTGGTCAACGACCCTCCCTCTCCTCTCCACAAGCGTCCACGGATGTGAATTGGCAGCGAGGTCATGTCCTCGCCTTGCTCCCAAACATAAGCATTGTCAGAGTTAACTGAGTAAATTTACTTTTGACTCGAGCTCATTCAGAGCCTCACACAAACACACAGAGACACTCAACAGATGAACTGCGAGCACACAGAAAGACAAGCTTCCTTTCTGCAGAGATTTGCCGGAGAATCAGAAGGTGTACTTGTTAATCAGGGATGGCGAGGACCCGGGTCACCATCTGTAACATAGACCAGGGGCAGTAAATGGATGAGGAGGGGTGAAAGGGCACCCTCAGACATTCCTTTAGAAAATAAACAGAACAAAAACGGGCTTCTCTGGACAGGTATTCCAAGCAGATCTATCATGTTGACTTTGCTGTTTTCTCAGTTTATGAATGCATTTTATAAAAAGGTTGTTTTTCCAGATACAAAATACACAGTGAAACAAAGTGTCTGTTGTGGCTGAAATAAACAACTTTACTAATGGCTTCATCCTCACATTTCAAACGCCCAGTTGGGAGTGAGTTTAATGCAATTAGCAGGTTATCTGTGGTGAATTGGAGGTGTCTGCTCTCTTCCTGTTACCGTATGGTCTGACAGGAGGGAGGGATGGCTTTCTGCAGGACCACAGAGGAAGAGACAGGCAGATGCCCCGTTAGAGGAAACACCCTGATCTTTTGTTACACTATGGCTGCTGTGTTTGGGGTTTATTATCTGTCTCTGCTTAAACAGCAGCTGCCAAGTGCAACCAATCACTTTCACAGTTTTGGTTTTCGTTTCAAGTGATTCAAAGAAAAATTCTACAAAACATATCTTTGTTTTTCATTTCCAAACTAAGTGTGAAAAAATATGAATGAAAAAAACAGTGACCTCTGGCATTAAGGCACAAGCAAGTGTATTTAATGTTTGGGGCCACCCCTGCCTTTGTGTTGGAGCCAGTGGTTCAATGAAAGGCGGCAGTAGGGGTCACTTCAGGCATCTGCCGCTCTCCTGCACCACTCATCCGTCCATCTGTGTACGCTGCTGCCCTTCTGTCCACTCACACACACTCACAGACAGACAAATACATACAGAAAGATACACTCCTTAATGTTGCGTGTGAATGCGCATACACTGTAGACATGTACGTCTGTCAGGCTGTTTTTTATTCCGCATCTGTTTAGCACAGAGAGGCAGCACCTTGCATTGGCCTGCGTTCTTGGCCGGAGAAAGGTGTCAAGCTTTATTATAGAGGGAACTACAGTATCTGCAAAGCATAATGGTGGGAACTAGAAGAAACCAGAGAAGGAGGGACCCCTCTAGAGGCAAAAAATAAATCTGTGAGGATAAAAAAAATAAATACGTTCTTGCTGGATTTTATCAGTAGCAGTTTAAAAGTCAGGCCTTGGCAGGGTCCGAGCTCTTCTATTCTCTTCTACATTTAAACTGTATCCATTCAACAAATCAAAGCACAAGATCTAAGTCCTCGCGATAAATTTTCTAATGCTCCTTAATGCCAGTTAAACAAATTTCTGCTTGCTCAGAGGTCCTCGTCGTCTGAAAGATCAGCATGATTTATGCCCTTCCTGTCGCTGATGAGGACATCACTGATAACGGCGAGGTTAAGTATGAGGAACATTTATGTCTCCATATGAGCCAAGACGTTCTTTTAAATCTTGGAGAGGCTCCCGGGAGCAACACCTAGTAGATCTTCAGTTATGCAGCCTTGCAGATCTCTAAAGAGGAGCCACAGATGTGGGGTGTCAAGACTATTTGTGTTTCTGATGAAAAGGACCCGTCTCTTCGCCAACTTTGGTTTGCTTAGACTAATATATTAGGACCGAGTTTCAAATAAACACAACTCTCTGTTTTTGCTCTCTCTGTGCCTCGGCGTGGAGCGGAGGGACAATAAGGCGGTTGTGATGAAGAACTTTATAGGAACATTTAACTTGAGAGTGAGGGATTGAAGCGGGTAAACAAAGCATTCCTTTCCCTTTCATCACCATTTAACTGTTCCCTTAACATTCAGTCTCACCTCCAGGCCAGTGCCCACCAGACCGGGGAACTTGTCAAATAAATATAAATCAGAAAGGAAAGGTTTATCCCACAAGTTACATGAAGTTGCTCAGGACTTTTACACATGATTGTGCAACATTGCAGTATTTCTAATCCAGATTCAGCTGCAAAGACTCATGCTGGTGAACAATATCTCCCATAGTGAGCAGCAGGGATAGCATAGTAGCACCCCGGCGATGGTGTTCCAGACACATAGCCTGGAGGGCCATTTGGTTATACTCAGGGGAATGGTTGTTGTGTCAGTCATTTGCGGCGACCGCTAAAGAGTGCACTTAGCATCCTCTGTTTCCCCCTAGCAAACATGTGGGGAGTGACATGATACTGTACAAGAGTCTGGACAACATATAACATTTCAAAGCAATTTCCTAATTGTTTCCAGGCCAAGGTCGATAGCCTATATGGAAGCAATCCCTTCTTTCAAACTTTTTTTTTTGTCATCCACAGATTGGGGAAACATTAAAGTGTTAAGTAAACTTGACCCAGGCGGGCTAATTCATTGGGAAATAGCTGGGGTTCGTACATTCGGTGCCATATCAATGACAGTCAGTCAGTGGATTTCCTTCTACTTGGATGGTCACCATATGTTTATAAGGCACAGTCCTGAACCAGCCAGTCACTGAATGATGACATTTGTTGTCTATGATGAGAGACTGTTTACAGAGGGGAAGAATAAATTAGCTTGCATACCTGAAGGCAAAGGTATATGTGCTCCATATGCACTGTGCACTTCTTAATGTAGGATTCTGGTGACTGTGATAAAATCTACAGCTTAAAAAGTCTCTGTGACAACATGGAATCAAGGGCATGGCTTCTGTTTCAGTTTCAGAGGGGATACATATAAAAAGGAGGGGCTTTGGGGTCTCTGCCAGAAGATTCTAAAAGTCAAACACTTAATATCCTGCATTCTGGTTATGTTTATGTACCAACTTGAGACTTTTCTGCATTGATGTATGGTGTAAATGTCTTTTAAAATCCTCCGCTACATTCATCTTTTTATTGGAGGGGACAAATACACATGTTCTAAATACTGAGGGGCATGTGTCCCCTGCATCCCCCCTGAAATCTACACCTATGCATGGAATAGTTTAAAATTGCTACAATTTAGTAGTGTTTCTTAAAAGGTCATTTAGTGTGCTGCATGTGTGTTTCAAGATGTTTCAGCACATATGCAATCATAGTCAGACAAATATATGTTTTGTTGTTCTTGTTGTTGTCGTCTTCTCAATATGGCATGGTTTAAGGTTTGAGAGTCGGATATAGAAAGTTATTTGGGCCAACATCATTTTAAAAAATCATTTAATTAATCCACTGATAAAAAAGACAATTTCCTGGCCTCTTGGTCCTCATGAAGAAATGCTTCAAATTGTTCTTATTGCCCGCCCCCCCCCCCCCCCCCCCCTTTTTTTTTTTTTAAAGGGAAGTCAAACTCTCTTAAATACACTTAAAATGAATGACATGAATGCAGGAAGGGTGACATTAATCATCAGAAGTACCAGACTGGTCGACTTTGTTTTGAATTTTATTTGTACAGTAATGGTGTGGAATATTATCCAGTAATATATGTATATAAATGATCTTATATATCATTGTAAAAGCTCTTTACACTCTAACTGAATGCACCTCAAAACTCAAATCCTATATGCAATTATGAGGTAGACATTAATAATGGTATTTTCCACCCTCTGCAAAAAGACAAATATCGAATACACCTTAAATTACTCTTATCAATGTAAGAAATATATGATTATCATGAAACTCTGTACATCACAAATAATAAAATAATTATAGAATAGAAATTATACCGATTTGAGTGCATTTTGTATATTTACAAAGAAATGCCGTTTTCTCATTTCTTCATTCGTTGCACTTTGTAAAGTTTTCGACTGTACAAATATTTACAACTCAAAAAAAAAAATAATGAACAGCAGTGCATTCAAAGCTAATGTGCATTTAAATATCGTCTCGTTTGCGAGTCTTTTTTCTTTCTTATATTTTCGTCATCATCAGAGAAGACAAACTCTCTCGCTGACCGCGTGTCCTTGGCGCAGTCAGTTGTGGAAGTGCATTTCGTAAAGATGCAGACTTTTGAGCAAAAAGTTCGCCTCAGTAATGTGTGCTTTTTTTTACAACAGGGCCCCAGTCAGGCACAAGTCTGGTTTTGTGTCCTTTCTGTCCGCAAAGGCGCACGACGCTTCTCCCAGCGCCTCTTCAACTGGTCTCCAGTAAGGCAAAAATCTCTTGAAGGCATTACCACCAACCATCTTATCTCCTCTCCTCAGACCAGTCTGTGTGTGTGTGTTTGGTAGATTAGACATTCACCCCCTTTTATTTGGAAAACAGGCACTTGCTCGGGCCTGTAATGACTCCAGCTGGACAGTGGCAATTACGGCCTGGATGCACATACCCAAAAGAGTCCGGCCTGGCTGGCAGGATCACACGGCAGAGCTGACAACAAAGCGCTGACAGGCAAAGCCCACTGTCCTCTGGCCTCGGCACGAACAGGTGCACAGTCGGTCTCAATAGGCTCCCCATCTCGCCTTGTACCCATCCCTTGTGCCATATGGACACGTCTCACTCTCTGGGAAACAAAAGCCTGTTTGATGAGTGATCACTTGTTGCGTGGATGGGAATGAAGGCGTAACACGTTAAGGCAGAGAGTGTGAATTACTGTGACTGTACTGAGTCTGAATAAATAGCAGATATCGCCTTTAGTGTGCATCCCTTTTGAATAAAGACAAAGCGCGTCATGCGTCAAAGCATTTCAGACCTGTGAGGACTCTTCAACCTGCATGGGACCCATCAAGACTTATCTTTGATTTTTCTGTCTTTTAAAGTTTTTCTCTTTGAATAAGGACCGCTACCTGCACCCACACTGCTCCACCACCATGTCCTCGTACTGTTTGTACACCACGTTATTGCCTGAGTCTATGTACAGGATGCTGATGGGGCTGAGTTTGGTGGGGACGCAGCAGCTGGGCGGGGTGCTGTTGGGGTCCATGGAGTTCATGAGCGTCTGTATGATGGCGTGGTTGGTCGGCTCGAGGTGCGACCTCAGGGGGAAGTCACACACCCCCTCGCAGTGGTACGCCTCGTAATCCAGAGGCGCGATGATCCAATCGTCCCAGCCCAGCTCTTTGAAGTTCACGTGCAGCGCCTTTTTGCTGCACCTGGATTTGGATTTCTTCCCGTGCCTCTTCCCGTGCCGGTTGCTCAGCGCCGTCCTCCGCCGCCGCCGGGGCCCCTCTCCTTTCACCCCCCTCAGCGACACCCCCCCCTCCTCCGCCGCCTTCACCACCATCACCGCCTCCTCCTTCTCACCCACCGACCTCCGCGACTTGATCTTCTCCTTCATCTCGTTGAACAGGTTCTCCCTCTTCTTGGAGCGCGTGTAGGCCACCAGAATGGCCTTCTCCTGCTGGGACCGGCCGCTCCTGTCCAGCCCCAGCTGCCTCAGGTCCACCTCGGTGTTTGATTTGCGGAGAGTGACGCGGAGCTGGAAGCAGAGCTGGTTCCCCTGCTGATAGTGATGATGGTGATGGGGGTGGTGATAATGATGCTGGTGTGCTTTAAACATTTCCCACGCGTCCAGAACCTCCCAGCCCGGCTTGGTGGAGTCCAGCGGGTCCAGGGACCGAGAGTCCAGCAGTCTGTCCGAGCGGCAGGGGTAGAGCTGGATGTCGTAGAGGCCCGTCGTCTGCAGGGAAGTCTGCAAATCCCCGGGCGCTCTCCTAAATATCCTTAATTCCGCCCCGACCAGCTCCTCTTTGTCTGAAAGGGTTGAGACATCAAACAGATACTTTTGTCTTCGCAGAGGAGAGTGCAAAAGATCGTCTGCAAGGATAAAAGAAGAAAATAATTGCAGTCAGATTCACTTAGGGTGTACAGTGTTCAGAGGGATGGAGGAGGGAGGGAGGGGGACTCACATTCTCCCACAGAGGCCTTCTCTCTCTCTCTCTCTCTTGTTTTTCAAATGTCCACCCTGAACCTGCCTGGAACAAACTACAGCTGACAAGTCCTCAGTTTGGATGAGAATGAAAAAAAACCTCACAGCTAACACCACGTTTATTATTGGTGAAAACGTCTGCTGATTGCGCAGCCTCAATCCATGACTGCATTATACTTCTCAACCCACTCTGAACATTATTTCCCGCTAATTTACTTTGATTTGATTACATTAGAACAGAATCATCCTGATAATAAAATCTCTGATCATGCTGAAGGCTGGATGAGGTTTGAGTTTGCAGAGTCTGCTCTGAGGCTTCCTGCGTAAAACTGTAGTTCCCAAAGTTTCTTGATTTCATTTCATGCAGATTTGTTGCGCATGAACAACTTGAAATGATATTGTGAAGCAAAGCACACGCTGTTTATGCCATATACATGAAGGATCTGATCTCACTTGTTCCAAACAATATTTATCCACTAATGCCATTATAGTGCCAATTTTCGTTTTTGATATAACATTGACAATAATCCAGTAAAATCTGGCGAATCTCATATGCCACGCTACTTTTAATCAAAGCCAGCTTGATTTAATGAAAATAGTTCCGCTTTCATTTCACTTGATGACAGATTGATTATTAATTTCCAGCTCTTTGACAGAGTGGAAGCAAACTTTCCCGTCTTTACAGTCTCTAAAGCTCTTAAATGTAAGCAGGAGTCTGAACATCACAAATGTGGTTAGTTTTCTTTTCTTTCTTTTTTTTTTGAGAACTCTTGCAGAGTTGTAAGGCAAAGGGGGGGAAAAGAAAAAAACAAGGGGCCTAGTGATGTGAAGGCCCCTGGGTGCTGCCAGACACAACGGACCAAAGGCGACATACTGTACACTCAACTGAACAATACACAATTAATGCATTATTCCCTGCTGGAGACCCAGGAGGCCTGCAAATATTCCACCAAGGCGGACCAATGAGATTGGAATATAACACTGTGGGACAATGCATGAAAAGGCGTTTACAAAACACATCAAATATCTGCGTTTAACTGACAAGGAAATCCTGATGCTATCTGTGTTTTAATGGGATACACTTTGGATCAAAAAGATTCACGTTTCGCATATGTTATCGTGCATGTCAAGCTGCAGCTTAGAGCTTATTAAAGTGCAGCCACAGTGAACATTTTCTTGGTTTTGCTCCAAAACATCCACTTATAATAAATTATTTTGGTGCATTTTACCTTTATATCTTTTTTTCTTATGGAAACTGGAAATAAATCGTCAAAAAGGAGTGAAATAATTGTTTTATTTCCTGCGTTTCCATTTTTCAATATTTTTATTGAGTAAAACGTGACAAAATTTATCATTAAAATAGTGATTTTTCTCAAAATACGTTAATGCCGTCGGGATACGTGAGATCATTTCATTTAAATGTCACATTTTTCGCACTTAATAAAAACATGAGGTTTTAATCCTAAAAGCGGGATTTAATTACTTGCTGAGAGATGAACGATCTGTGGTCCTTTTTTTCCTCATAAAATAAAAACATGTCTCCATTTCTGAACGTTTAAAAAATAAAAAATAAAATAAAAGTGACATGTCTACGTCCAAACACCTCCGTGATATAATTTGTAAAACTTGTTCTGAAGAGATATTTGAATCTAGTTGTCAGTTTCCCTCCGTGAACCCTGCCGAGTCACACAGTAAAAAGCAGATTGAAACCTTGTGCTCGTTTCAGTGACTTTGCGCGTATGGTCTGCATTAGGTTTCTTTCTTTTTTTTTTATAAGACCTCAAACAAATCGAATACAAGTTCACCAAATAATTAACAGTTCTGAATTCCCAACTTCCTCATTAAAGCACTTCCCCTCTTATATTTCATCTCATCCTGCCAACGACAACATTCCCCTTTAAAACGCGCCTGCACGGACTGAGAGTGACTGACTGACTGAACACACTGCTGGAATTATTGAGAGATATTCGTGTTGACAGTTTAAAAAATTTAGAGAGTTTTCTTAATGTCATTATTATGTAAAAAGCCAATTCTTTCCATTACGCGTAAGATGCTTGACGGTGGATAATTGGGGGGAGAGTGCGGTGGAGTTTATTGCTTGGTTAAAACGGCATCCTGTGTACTTTTGTTTGACCTTGTTGCTTGTATTTGAACAAATGCAAAACATGTTTTTGTCATCTATGCCTCTGTTTAGAGAGAGAGGGAGGGAGAGAGAGAGACAGAGAGAGAGAGAGAGAGAGAGAGAGAGAGAGAGAGGCCGGGCTGCACCATCTGCGCTTTAATGAGTTACCCCAAGTGCCAAAAGTAATTTTCAGATTCGGGTTATTCTTTTCTGATCTTGGCTTTTCTGACCTGCAGGAAACACCCTGCCTCGTTTTATAAGCAAATTTCATTTACCTACAAAAGTGTGAAAGCCAGAGAAGCCGTAGATCATAGGTGCCCTCAGTAAAACCTGTCTCTGCGTGGATGAATAATGCGTAAAAAGACGTAAAACATGTTACTTTACGCGTCAGAAAAGGCTGCCCCCATGTGTATTTCTTTCTTGATGGAGGCGATTTAAATAACGAAAACTCCCAGCTGAGGTTCATTCTGCAGGTTAATGCAATGCAACACTTAGGGGATGCTGGGAGGACTCCCAAAAGAAACCAAAGGCGCTTGAGCTGAAAGAACGGGAAGAAAAATAATTTTCCGTAATTAAAGTGGCGGTCGCAAAGGGAGGTTCCGCAGTAAAAATACGAACCACTTCACAGCGGAGGAAGTGCTCTTTCATTTTTTTTTTTCTCTCCCTCCTCGTCGTTTTTTTGGTGATGTGCCCATCGCGGCCGAGCTGGGTCATTATGGGAGAATAGACAGTGTTTGATATGTTATGACATGAACACTCAATTAGATCACCGAGTTCAAATACTTTAATCAGCCGTTCGATGCCAAGCAGCTCTCAGAGGGTCCAGCTCGGGGTCAGAGCCAGTGACACATCACATCAGAATCACAGGAGAAAGTGAGGCGTTTTTCCTATCAAATCAGTTCACACTGCAAGAAATGGCCACACGGACGAGTCTTTTAGTGTCATATTCATCCTAAAAATGTTCCTTTTTCTCTCTGAAAACGAACAGCTGTGTGAGAGAACACCACTTATGTCCAATGCATTTAGGATTTAAAAGCAAAAAGTATCAAACCGTCTGATAAGTTTTTACAAATTGCATTTCACTGAACATAAATCTTGATAAATAAGTTAATTTGCACTTGACATAACTGCAGTTGCACCTCTCCAAGTAGGCAGATGATACTATGATTCAAGCAGCCGACTCTGGACTAACCAAGTCCTCATGATGGATATTTTTTGCAGCGCATAGTCTCGGGGTGTTTCAGGGAACGCAAACAAAGATAGCTTTTATTTCTCCTACAAAGATTAACTCGGTTTATGTCCCCTTGTGTGTGTTGGATGTGTTTGTGTTTATCAGTTTGTGTTTGTCCTCGCAGGCCAGTCAGATCACTTGGTTACACATGTTAACTGACCCAAACACCTGCTTCTCACACCGATCTGCTCTGACATGGCCCCCAAGCTCCCTTTGTCAGCACAAGTTGGCCAAACAGGGCACCATAATGGCACCTGATTGGACTTTTTAATATGTGCCTTATATGGGGGTTTTAAACTCCGTGTGTATTTTAAATGTTTAGGGGTTACATTTGCAGTATTTGCGTTTGGAGATTAATTTAAAAAAAAATCGAAAATGAAACAACCACCGAGTGCTCTCATATAACTGGAAAAGTTTCCTGTGTATTCACGTGGAGGTTGGGAACAGAATAGTTTTTGCTGCAGCCTGCACCGACAGTGATTTACAGCCTTCATTTAGAGAGCGCCTTAATTAGTGTTTTACTGTCGTGTTGCCCAGAGGTTAATTTAAATGTAATATAAGTTAATACTCAGAAAATGTTACATGTTTCGGCGGCTGTGCGCCAAACAGATCCAAATACAATCACAAAACTGCCCATAAACAACATATAATCATGCCGTTTTCAAAACATTTCTTTAGTTTAGCACTCATTTGTGTGATATATTGATAGTTTGTGCGCGTAAAAGTTCATTTGCACGCTATTTTTGCCTGATCTAAAACGTGCGTAAAAGTTGTTCTGTACTTTTTATGCCTGACTGCAGTTTTTAGCCACATTTTATAAAGATCTAAACAAGAATGTTACACCAGTCAGTTGATGAAAAACTGTGCCACAGAATTATGCAAGAATGAGCTGATGGAGCTGGCACCGGACTGAAACCAACCTGTTCCTCTGTCCACAAAACTTGTTATGGTGTTGGCAGATTTAGAGGAGCGGAAAAAGCTTGCGTTTAGTCCGAGCTTCTCTGCAGCCGAGTATGTCCTGTATATAGAGAGCATGTATTCATGCGGCACAATAGCGTCCTTTGGGTCTTCTTTGTGATGGCCCACGATAGGATGCGAAGACGCGAAGATGTCTTTTAGGATTTTGGATGACCTTTGTCCGTCCCGATGAGAGATCCGGGCTCCCTTGTTTCTCCTCGGCGCAGAGGGAGAGATGATAGCAGCAGACTGGAAACACGGTATATTCCCAAGGAAAACAAGGAGCAGGCCCAGATATAGCGTTACGAGTCGAGATGCGTCCATGGTTGGAAGAGTCACCGGGAGATCTTTAGAAACTCTTTATTTCCCGCTCAGTGAAGTTGGATTCGGGGGGCCGCCGGAGTCGGAGATGGTGTGCGCGTCAGGGTCGGAGAACTGCTACTTTTGCGCCCTCCGGTCGCACCAGAAGAAATGCGTTTTGCGCTCTGGACTCCACACAAGAGCGGAGACTGTTGGGCCGAAAGAAACACGCCCACATGGTCGCTCAGTGCAGGGCTTCCCAAACAATTTCATGTCACAGACCTCCTAACAGTCGCCAACGGACCGCCACAAGATACAGGCACGAGAGTCCATGTGGGAAAGTTTTTGTTGGTGATGCTTTAGCCGCCAACTGCTGAACTTATCTACACCAGAGATTTATGATTTACTATATTTAGGGTGACATTAACTTGAATTGTGATATCAATAATTGACTCAAACTACAATGAAATTAGCCTTAACGGTTATCAACTTTGCTCCGTCCTTAAAAAAATATTGTAGACAGATAAAACTAAAAGCCCAAATAGCATGGAGCTACCTCTGTTACTGCCAAGTTTATAAAGATGACCAAAGCAGATATAGGTCCACAGAATTTTCACATACACTTAAACAGAGTTATAGTGCTCCTTATCACAAAGTCTGGGAGCTTCCAAGGACATGTCAGATCAGATTAGATTAGATTTTACGCACAGATAGACTGACAACAATGCGTGCACGGGGTGATCATTAAGCAGCAAATCTTTAAAGAAACATCATGAATTTTGCAACTGAGTGTGACACATTAATCAGAGGAAGCATTTCTAAATCCTATGGCATGAATAATATAACAAGGCAGATGGAATGTCAGTGTGTGTTTTAATGTTGAGCGGATGGCATGATGTGAGGAGGAGAGAATCAGCTCCTCGGAAACAGACACATGTTGCGATAAACTGAGGGAAGAGGTCTGGTGCATTTAAATGTAACCTAGAGATGTGATCACAGTAAATCCAAAACATCCAGCATTGATGTGTGGAGACGTCCAAATGCATCAAACATGTTTTAAATGACACCAGTGACCTCTAGTGGACATTGGTGTTTATTACAACCCGGTGTCTCCCTTTTAGAGAAACGAGGACAAATGCGGCGTTCATGTTCTGTGGGAAGATCTGATTGTGTGACTAATGTTAAAACAGATTCAACTGTACAGTATAGGTCAGTGCTCCCTTGTTTAAATGATTTAACCACGTCTGTTAGTGCTGATCTGTTTTCAAGCACGGACTTAAACGTCTGATTTTCATTTAAAGCAAAGCAAACATGTTAGCGACAATTAAGTTATGAGGTTGACATATCAAATTGTGAAAATAAGTATTTTTTTTAATATGATTCCCAACACTTGTGTATAGGCATTTCCTCATGGCCAGAAGGCACTATTCAGGAGGTCAGAGACACTAGGGTTCACTGCAGAATATAGGTTACCTCCCTGTTACCTGAATGCATCACCAGGACTGTGTCTGGAGAACCAGAAGGATAGATGTGCAATCAACAGACGGATTTGTAATTTATTTAACATGTGATGTGACCTCATCTAATTTTCAAACGGTGTCATAGTGTGTTAGGTGTTAAATATTCCACTAAGCAGATAATGTGTACATTGCAAAGGTAGAAATCTGTATCCCACATAGAGGCAAGATAAAATAATGTCCAGATGAGACAGAGTTTACAAGAATGTAACCACAATAGAAATATTATATAAGTTATATTTAGTATACAAGGGCAGTAATGAAGAAAAAAACACCTTGGCAACACAGATGTCACATAAATGCGGATGTGATGCACTGTGGATAGGATCTAGTCGTGACAGGGATATTTATGTCAGTCCATTTACTATAGTTAACCTGCAGCCTGCTGTATGCATCATGCTGTTCCAGCAGAGGGCCTCAGTGATATAAAAACAAACTGTTTCTCATAAGTCACATGCTGACATTTCAGTCAGTACCACCCAGTGTCCAGGGCCTTTCAGAACCCTGTTTGATGTACATGATGATGCAAGCGATGACATCATTAACTGTATGGCCTTCAGGTTATTTCATAGACATGCATGATACGCCATTTGACTCCTGCTATGGGCTTCAATTTCCCTACTTCATTCAATGGCGCAGTTGCTCATGCACATCTGATGTTTCTATAATACAGAATCTGTAAGTGATGCCGCCACTGTGATAAAAATGGCATTCAAAGCGCAGGCA
The DNA here is from genome assembly GCF_006386435.1 of Epinephelus moara. Lineage (NCBI taxonomy): Eukaryota > Metazoa > Chordata > Actinopteri > Perciformes > Serranidae > Epinephelus > Epinephelus moara. The sequence continues at coordinate 12,549,580 of NC_065511.1, read as the reverse complement.
CTAAACTGGAACATACAGTGAATAGTTATTAATCGGGACAGGAGCAGCACCCACCTCCTTGGTTTCAGCACCATGGAGAGCAAACTCGCTCTGACACTGAGAGGAAGTCAACACACACTCACATCACTGTACACATGAACCCTCTGCGTGTGTGTGAACATATGCCAGGCCTATATGTCATGCTGGGCACTTTAGCTGGCATCCTTAAGATGTGCGTCAGTCAGCAGCATGGCTTTGATGACATTTATTCCATAAATCCATGCAAGAAATGTTTGGATAGAAATTGTAAAATATAAGATATATATTTTGGTGATGAGCACATTTATTATAATGTGAATTTGTGGGGCATATGTTATGTGGTAAAATGGCACTGTAGGATGAAACATAGATTCACATCATACATTGCAAGCATGTTGTTTTAATGCTGATCTCATGCCAGATTCCCATGTGAACATGTCAGTGCATGTAGTCTATATGTAGGCCTGTCCGCAGCTTATGGCTCTATATGTGCGTGGTTAAGTAATGCCCCGCGCGTTATGTAACACACTTGGGATGGGAGTCATATTGTGCGTGCACCGTCAGTGGTCTCGCTTCCTTGTCCAATCGTGGGTGTCCTCAGTCTGCACACAGCTCTCCTCCACCCGACATCCTCACAGCAGAGCGGAGGCTGGCACCGCCGGAGCACCAGCAGCGGAACGACCCTTTGTGCTTCACCGCCTGACGCGCATCCTTCTGAGAGGAGCCACCATCACACATTCAGGCAAGCGTTGCATCCATTGTCCTTTCTAAATCATTTCAAACCAATATATGATGAGTATTAGTTAAAAAACGAAGTGAAAGTGTTGGCAGGGTGGGAGCAGGTGGGCTGAGGAGGAGCTGTTTACAAGTTAAGGAGCCAGTCTTTTTGTCGATTCATCCAAACGCACGCACACATCATACATGTTTGGGGTGGTTCTGGGTGAAATGTGGACACATGAGGTGTGCAGCCTGATGTTTACATCACCACTGGTTACATCCTATAGATCCTTTATTCTAGAGGCATCTCCCGGGGAGAAAAACATTCCCAGCAACTGTGGGGGCGCCAGATGAAACAAAACAAAATCCCCATCGCTGAAAACAACATGATAAAATATAAAACAAGCCTTCTGAAGGCGGGATGCTTTCACTGCCAGGGGATATGAAGACACGAAAATATCACCAGCTTTTATTAACAGTGAAAATAGCTCTGAAGTGAGATGCTGAAAACAAAGGGAGGCATGTAAACATGTGAACACATGGGAGGGTCTGTTTTCCTTGGTTACAGCATTGGCTCTGTTTAATGGCTGATATTCTTTAAGAAAAAATAACATTTAGTTTATAATGAGAATTTGATGTGTTTTTAAAGACTTTTAGCACAATACACTTCTATGTGGAATCATATGATGCCACAATATGAGACTTATTTTGTGGGGTTTATAGCAGTCAGCTGTGTTTTTATGTTTGGCACAAGCCTTCTGGAAACTATCAGGAAACCATTTTATCAGTGTTGGTTTTGGTTTCAGTTTGCTTCATGCTCCCAGGACTGATTCCTGTAAGTCAGGGTGATCACTCATGACACCATGCAGTGATGATGCAGTCTGTTTTAAGGGTTGATGAGCTCAGAAAAAGTGTTGCAAATGACGTGCTGCTCAAAAACCATGAAATCTTAACATTTCCAGAGCACGTCCTGCACGGCATAATGATAAAAAATGGAGTATTTGAAGATAGATGCTCAGTGAAGCTCACGCCTCTCAAAGCTGCTAACAACAGTCTGACACTTTAGGAGTTCATCAGTGAGCATCAAATGTCGTCATCACTGAGATTACTCAACTTAAAGCCTCCTAGCAATCAAGTCAATGGACTAAATAGAGTAAGTGTATCATGGGCTTAATATCAGAAAGGAATAAACAGCTTCATATTAGTGAGATGTGCATGATGGACAGTAGACAGCGCATAGACTGGGATGGATTAACGGAATTTATTATTCACGCCCACTCCTTGCTGTTTTTTAAAGTAGACCATCTGGATGTGGGAAATAGCTCCAGTGGAGGCTTAAAGGCTTGTTTATCAGTCATGTACACATTTATCTCAGCATCCCACTGTCAGTCCTCCTTTACCAGTGCATCTGCTTTCAGGGCACTTTTATGTTTGTTGGAGTGATGGCTCGTGCAGGTAATTTGGGAGCTCGTCATGCTTAAGAGAGCTGAAAATCCTGTGTTTGCAACTTAGATAATGCTTAGCCTGTCGCTCAGTGGGTAGCCAATCAATGTTGTCTGGAGTCAAGCAGCGGACTTTGGTGCAGGACCAAATGCTTAATCCTACTTCACAGGCGCAAATGCATTGGAAACTGGCAAAATATCACCACAGTTAGGATGAAATCTAACTACTTTCAGGTAGCATGTATGGACAGGCGTCTACGTCCAAGCATCTCACAAGGTTTCAGGTTACATACTGACATTATTGACTGAGTATCATCAAATTATATATCCCAGCACCAGAACATATAACAAAACACGATTCCCTTTCGATTTGGCTCCAGGACGCTGCAGCCTATCTGATCTCTGTCTCTTTATTTTCCATGTTCTGATGTCACCGCCCTCCTGCTTTTCCTTCACCAGGCTGCTCATAGTTGTATGAATTAATAAAAGTCACTTCCTGAGATAAAAATCTTCACCCTACTCTCTCCTCTCTACCACACCCTGTTTATTGAATTATTTCTACCCTGTGCCTTCGCCTCAGGTCTGATTTCTTTTCCAGCACTTTGCTAGTGTACATAATCATTCCAGGCTTATTGAACAATGTCTTCTAACACCCATCACCATGGCTTTATAACCTTGTTTTTTAAAACTGATTTACTGCACTCCTTGTAAGAAGATCTGTTAAAATATTGTAGATAAATTCCAATAATCATTTGCTACTAACAGCTGAAATGTAAGTCAGTGGTACTTGGATAAGTATACACAAAAGCTCCCTGAGCTCACACACGCTGGCTCAAGGACACAGTGTTCATTCAGTCTGAGAAAAACACTGTACAGCTGAATGGCAAACACCCCCACACCACCTCGACACACTCTAGATATTTTTCCTCAGTGAAGGACGGCGTCTCAGGATGAGCAGCAGAAGCCTACACTCTGTGCAGATTTACACATAATTGGTCGATTCTAGCTGGAGTCCTTCGTGCAGCGTTTTCCCTCGGTTGCTAAGACTGTTGCTAGGGCACGGCTCTGGTTGCTCTGCCCTGCCTGGTGCCTATAATCTGAGTCTGCTGTGCCAGCATGCCAGGCAGCTGTGCAGTGCTACAGTATGATGATGTGGATGCCTGAAAATGAAAGTAAAACTGCAGGCAAGGTGGTGCAGGCCACCCAGAACTCAAATCTATTTTTGAGTCCGATAAAAGGAGGTTTGAGTTTGATCCCCACGAGGCTTTGCTCTATTTTTGCAATCCTCTTTGGGCCTCTGTGGTTTGAAGAAAGAGGATTTTGAGCGAGTCTGGGCTGCTCATACAGGGAACGTGGCTTATATTAGATTATCAAGTGGTGATATCTTTCTGTTATTGGTTGGGGATTGTTTGGAGAAGCCTGATGATGGAGGCAAAATTTAAAGAAAAAGGGCAACATCTGAATGGAGCAAGGGAAGACAGGTTCACTGATGCGACATCAGCAAACAGGCCTTGGGGTCAATTACATCATTCCCAACGCAAAAAAAGAAAACACGCATGCACTTATGCAACTGACCCCCTTAGGCAAATCAACAGGCGAGAGGAAGTGAAGTGATTGTGTAAAGTTTATTCAGGCATGAGAGAAACTCTGCATTATTTAGCTTTAAAGCATCAATAAAATATCGTCCTTGTTTAAATGTTCATGTACAGAATGAAAACTTTTGACAAGAGTTCGTCTCTTCTCGAGACCATATTTTAAAAGACGATATAATTATTCCTCCATCATCTATTATATCTCAATGCTAGAAGCACTTTGTAGCTTTTGGCAGGCAGCCCCACAGTTTTGGCACAGAAGCCTGATAAGGAGAGTCAGTGGAGTTTGGCTTAGCAGAGTGATATACTGAAGTTGGACACCTTTCATCTTTTACTGTCTTCTCATCTGATCATCTTAATCCGAAATGACTGATGTTGAGACAGAATATGAAAAGAGTAATGCCAATCTTTCTTCCTCATAGCTGTATCTGTGTAGACTCTGAACTCTTTACTCTTTGAACCCACACACAGAAGAGTTAAGAGTTATTTTAAATCTATCCATTTCATGAATTTACACTTGTCTTATCTTTAATGCTGTTTTATGGCAGCGTCTGTCTATTGGTCGGCCCATGACTTTGGTCCAGACTGGAAACAATTGACAGCTGTGAGATGTATTAGCATGAAATGTTGCACAGACAGTCATGGTCCCCTGAGGATGGATCCTAAAAACTTTGGTGATCGCCCTCTACCGCCACCATGAGGTTGACATTTGTCATTCAGAGTGAAATATCTCGACAACTACCGGATAGATTGCCGATAATGTACATGGTCCCATAATAAATTTGAATGACTTGACCTCTGACTTTTCATCTAGCGCCACCAGCAGGTCAAAGTTTATACCTGTTCAGTGATTTATCTTAGCATACTTGATGGATTACCATTAAATTATGTGTAAACATTCATGGCTCCCAGACAATATATCCTCATGACTTGGAAGAACCCCCGACTTCTCCTCTACTGCCACCATGGGTTTACATTTTTTGTTTTTATTGAAATATCTCAGCAACTATTAGATCGATAGGGACATTTTCAGGCCAAAATTTCTGTTCATCCAATGCTTTGATTCATGACCAAATATGATGATCACGATACAAGATGGTGGCCCATTTAGACACACCTGCTTAGTGCTCCTCCACTGAATCTTGTTGTACATTTACAATGACAACAAAGGTATTCATATATGCAAAGCTAATGAAATTCCCATCAGCCTCAGTTGTACTTGCAGATTCGCAAATATTATCATGCTAACACACTAGGCTAAGACGTTAAACATATTCCTTTTAAATGTCAACATGCTACCATTATCACTGCGAGCACATAAGTATGCAGAAATCAGCATTCAATTCAAAGCACCGCTGTGTTTAACCCACTGTATTTCTATGGACACTTAGTCTTGTTACCAGCCACAACAGCGAGGCTGGTATTGTTTTTACCTTGTGAGTCTGTGTGTGTGTCATCATGGCGACATGTGGCCCTGGAGACACTTTTTGTGGTAGGAACTACCACAGAAGCTGTTTTTAGCTCGTTTCCAGGTGTTTATATGTCTAACTGTATGTAGACAGATTATATCAATGCGATAGTAGTCCCAAAATTGAGCTGAGTTTGAAGATGGGTGTGGTCTGAGCGAGATGCTAGAAGTCAGGGAAGGGGCCATTTTAAGCTGCGAATCGACCTCACGGCTGGTGTGATGCTGTCACATGATGCTCTCTAGTTCTCACATTTTGTACCTTTTTACTTGTTTTTGATGTTATATTCATTTGCCTTCATTTGATTTTTAAAGAGCTTTACAAATTCTGATTTAAAAATGCACTTGGCTGTGCAGACGTGCAGAATTTGTTTTATGAGGTCATAAATTCAGTGTGTGTTGGTCACAGCTGGCTCTGGGGTGCTTGTGCCATCTGTACCAGGCAGGATGTGTGTGTGTGTGTGTGTGTGTGTGTGTGTGTGTGTGTGCGGTGGTGGGAGGGATTTAGTGACCTAACAGAGTTCAGACAGAGGGCCCTTGTCTGGTGCGAGTGCCACGTCAAAACCCTGCCACATACACAGACCACAGAAAAAAATGCCTTACCTAATTTCTCTCCGCTTTTTCATTTAACAGGGGAAAACGCTACGTGAAGCACAATGGGACCGTTCCAAGAATATGAGGTGAGTCTTATTGCTTCTGGTCACTGCTGATAGGTTTCTGCATGTTGAATGAGTCTTTTCCAAAGAGAAGTGGCTTTAAGCAATGCAGTAAAAAGAAGATGATAAAAATGTGATGCACAATTATAATCATATGGGAAAAGGCCAAAAATATGAACAAAGTTGAATCTTTTATGAATTTGAAAATACTGTCATCATGAAAAAGATGATACACTGAGTTCATGTGGGGGGCTACATCCCTGCCTGCAGCTCTGACAGATGTTTCTTCAAACAGGAAAAGAAGTCACCAGAGAAAGGAAGCCCCCGCAGCCGCATCCCCCGTTTGGTCCTCCATCCCTTCCGAGCAAAGGACAAAGGTTCACCTCTGTCCGATTCACCTTTTTCAGAGGAGGAGGGGAAGGAGTGTGATGTCAGCTCCGACCACTCCAAAAGGACCATCAGCACCAACAGCTTTTGCTCAGGTAAGAAGTTCGGCTCCGGTCTGAGGACAGCTGAGTTCATGTTCACGAAAGTGTTAGATACTTTGAACGCCAGGTTGTCAGGTGCAAGACTGTAATGCAGTGCTCTCGATTGCTTGGGTAAACACTAAATCCTTAATATATGAGGGATCAAGCAGTGGTGGCAGAGTGGTTCAGATCCTGAAGTAAAAGTATGATACCACAGTGTGAAAATACTCCACTACAAGTAAAAGTCATGCATTAAAAATCCTGCTTAAGTAGAAGTAAGGGAGTATGATCAGCAAAATGTAATTAAAGTATCAAAAGTTCAAGTACTCATTATGCAGAATGGTAATTTCTAGAGTATTTAATAGAGTGGAGTTGATTTTAACTTACTGGATAATGCAACCTCAAACAGAAAATTCAGTTATGTTTATTTCATGTTCTTCTAAATTGCCCCCCCTAACAAACAGAGCTAATGACACACTCCAGAGTGTACCTGTGTATACGTACACCGTGTGCATGTGCACTGTGTAAACAACCACGCAAGCACTTGACATCTACTTTCTGAGTGCGAGTAGCTGTTGTGAAAGCTGTGGCGCTATCTGTCAGATAACACTCAGGCTGAACCTTGAGCTCTGATTGACTGCCTGTGTTCGCTGCCTGCCCCGCGCTGCCTGTTCTTGGCTATTACTGTCTGTGTGCCTGTCTACAATAGATGACACCGGCTGCCCCACTAGTCAGTCTGTGTCCCCCTCCAAAACCCCGTCAGGCTCAGAGCAGAGTGCCCACGGATCGCCGATACTCCCAGAGCGCAAGACCAAAGTGAAGAGGGTGAGGGTGATGGCCGAGTGGAGCGGCGAACCACGGAGCACCCAGAGGCACAAGAGAGAGCTGAGGTCGGCCATGAAAACCAGAGGTGAAGAAGAACACACTAATAAATATACAAACATGAAAATGTTGTCGATTTTTCTTTCAGAAAAAGCAGAATGAGGATCAACATTTGAAATCTTCACCACAGTCTTGCAGTATTATCAACTGATCCTATTCAGTGTGAAATAATCTGATTTGTGTGTTAATTCTACATCAGCTTATTCACAGCACACTGCATGCACGTATACATCTGCATGCCAGTGGTTCCCCAAAGACCAAAGTACAATAACACTATTTGTCACATGTCAGCAGCCAGCAGATTCCCTCCTATGTTGACTTCAACAAACACTGGCTGGGAAGCAGCTGCTTGCGCGAGAGGAGAATAATAACTGGAGGGAACTGTCATCTGTGCATCTGTGCTCTCTTTACATATACCATATTTTAGAAACAGGGCACTCCAGTCTTCATCATGAAATCTCCACACTTCTCATCTGGGGAAGGAAAAAAACTGCTTGATCATGAGTCAAAATGAGGAAGAAAGCTGATTGGATGAGGAAAGGGTTTGGGAGCTTAGCCAATTAGGCTGATTAGTAGGAGGTTACTAGACTGAATGTGCACAGACCCTTAGTCGATTCACAGAGCGGTGGAGGATCACTTAGTTTTGAACAATTTTATTTGTCACAGTCATCACTGGACACAGTAATATGGTTTTGTTTGACGGCAAAAGATGCTACTCAGGTATGGCTTTGAACTTCATCTTTAAAACTTCCAACACAATATTTAGTGGCCATTTTTTCTGCTTTAACAGTTGAGTTTGAGATGGTCTGTGTGCCCTGCTCTTTAAACTCACATTAGTCCAACAAAGGGTATGGACTGTCGGGAGTAGCCCATCCGAAAGCTGTTATATGAGAATATATCAGCCTATATGTAGTTCATCCCTCCATCAGGGAGACTTGATGGTAAGTCCTGCTTACAGAGACTGTAACATGATGCTTTATTCTACAGTGAATCTTAACGGGCCTATATTTTAGATGGTGCTTACTAAAGGAGAGGCTAGTAACAGTAAGACTGGACCCAGTGTGTTTCCATGATAACACAGAGATAGAGTGTATATCTGTTCATGTTAGGCTGAACGTTGAGGCTTCAAGGAGACTGAACAGCAACGCCTGAGAGTGAGTGGTATGAGACCACAAGCAGGAAACAACAACACATTGTGCCTCATTAGTGAGGCACAATGTGTGTACAACTGCATTTTAACTGTGAAATGCTAAAGGAATACTTCACCCCCTAAATGAATTCCCGAAAAAAGAAAACTTTTTTTTGTGCATGCCTCCAGTGTACTAAGAATCCAAACACAGAAAATCAATATTCTGTTTAAAGCTGAACTCCACTGACAAAAACAGTAATTTTACCTTCATGAGTACTGGAGCTGCTGGTCGACTAGTGCCTTAACCATTTGGCATGTTATTGTGCGACTTTGGTGAATCTCAACTCACTCTTTAAATCCCCAAAGTCACACAATAACACGCACAACTAACTGATTGAGGCAGCAGTAGCCCAGCGTGGTCAGCGAGGCAAAATTACTGTTTTTGTCAATGGAGTCTGGTGTTGAACAGACCATAGATAAGTTTCACTTTCCCTTCAGTTCTAAATGTTAAGGTTTTAGTCATACCCCTCGGCAGTACTGAGCATACAGCTGGATAAATGAAATTTGGATTGTACTGCACGGGTTGTGTCAGACTTTGTAAATCAATGTTTTGATAGTTTTGCTGTTAAACACAATCCTCGATGACTTTGATTCATCAAGAATTTTCTCTGCTTTTGAATTTCTTATTCATCAGAGGTATGCAAGAAAAACAAACTTAACAAATGGTCATGGAGGGTGATGTATTCCCTTTAAATATAGTGTATGTTATAGAGATATTCTAAAGTCAGCAAACTGACTGAATACACAACATAATCAAGTCTGCCAGCAGTAATGTTTGCTCATTAGCCACCACTTGATCATACCGGATCAGGTGAGGCTGCAGCATCAAACACCCTGTGTGGTGTGTTTTATTTCTTATGTATTCAACTTTCATCTGAGAAAGAAGATGGTGTCATTTCACCTTTCAAAATTATACAGTCTTGCTTCTGGTCTGCTTGCATGCTAATGCGGTGATGCTTCTCCCTGCAGGTAGTGAGGCAGATTTTAGCTCCTCCAGCAGCACAGGCAGCCTAAAGGCCAGGGAGAGCCTCTGCTCCGTTTCAGCTGGAAAGAGAGTTTCTTCACGCAGGTATGAGGTTCATATAATCATCTGTATGATCTGCTGGGGTCACAGCCCCAGACTACAAGACAGTTGTAGCTAAAATGGAGGCGTCATTCATGCATTAACCATTTCATTTCTCCTACCTTTTCGGAATTAACAAATGCATTGCTTTCCTAATGCTTTCTTTTATTAAGTCGCGGCACTCACATCAGACCGCTCCCAGTGTTCAAACCAGCCGGGAGCCCTACAGCCAACCGCGATGCAGAGCTCTACGCTCCCTACAGGACTCCCCCCAGAGCTGCCTCCTCAACCAACAGCAGCAGCTGTAACTCCAGCCCCACCTCCAGGTACAAAACATGGCTCTCATATTGTGCATTATTAATAATCACAGAGCAAAGATTCTGGTTGGAACGCTGAGGGAGAAAGAGTGGTTGATCAGTCATGTGACCCTCTGGTCATGTCTAACCTTTCCACATTTCTCCACATTCATTACAAATGCAAATCTTTCCTGCTTAAGGGAGAAACAAGTAGCTTTTGTAGACTTGAGAGATTTGGACTGTGGCTCAGGCTCCCGTGCAGAATGACCGATGAGCGAGTGGGCGGTGGCTGGATTAAGCTCAGACTGTTTTATCATTTCCTCTCTTGCAGCCGTCTGGGATTATATCGGTCATGATTTGGCTGTGGTTGGGATTAATGAGGATTTAATATAGCAAATGTCTGAATATGGTGCCCAGACCGTGACCCTACTCACTGCATCCGATTCATAACAGGATTAGAGTGAACTCACCTTGGTTTGAAGGACGAGGTCATAAATATTTGAAAACGGCAGAATTGATGTGTGAATTGAATAGCCTGAAGCTCACAAGTGTTTGGTACCACCATGAATTTCTGACATGGTGCTCCAGGCTGTGTGTTACTTGGAAGGTAATGGGGCTCTGTGCTTGTTGGCAGCTCAGCCCTGCATACGGTTTAACCTAAAAATCCTCTTTCAGCAGTATAAATGGGAAAAAAAAACATTCAACCCACAGCCTTTTGAATTTTTATGCAGTCGCAGAATCTGCCCTCTTTTATCTCATATTTACAGCTTCCATAAATGCATTATAACCCTCCACTCTTGTCACTTGAGGACACCTTGCTGTCAGCTTTCCGAAGAGTCATGTGACATCCTTTCCTCTGGCATGCTACCTTCTCCTGGGCTGTTTCTATTTCTGGCAGGGATGCAGAGCGTTCACATGAAAGCCTCAAGTATCGCAGGTTGCTAGGATATTGTGTTAGTGGAAAAGAGGGGCTTACATACTGCTTTGCATATTGTCCAAATCCACCCACTCATCCTCCACCGAAACAACACGAATCCTTTTATCAGTTCTCTTTGAGGACGATAAAACACTGATCACAGGACATGCAAAGGGCATTTGAATGCTAATGCAATTAGCTTCTAGATTAAGTTTTTTCCCCCCAGTAAGGTGATTTCTTTCCTTGCCGACTGTGCTTGTATTTAGATAAACCAGCATTCGGGGTTTTTTGCCTCTAGTCTACATGCCAGTAATCCTGTGTCAGACAGTAATTCCAGGCTTCAGAGAGCATCTGCCCTGACAGCACTCTCTCAGCCAGACAAATTAGCGTCTGCAGGGAAATGATTTTACGTGTACGCGTCAAATGGGTTTGTTTTCTGCTGTTGCTTCAAAATGTCTAATTGGGAACTGATGGACAATGTTGGCTAGAAGGGGTACGCATGGCCTTTAACCAACGTAATTATCTCTCTAACCGACAGAAGAGCGAATCTGGGACGCTACCACTCCTGTGGGGACAACCATGGAATCAGACCCCCGAACCCGGAGCAGTATCTCACCCCTCTGCAGCAGAAGGAAGTGGCCATCAGACACCTGAAGACCAAACTGATGGAGTCTGAGAACAGAGTCCGTGACAGGTTAGTTCAGATTTAGCAGCACAGAAGCCCCTGCGGTTGTATCTGTAGCTTTTTATGGCTTTAAGGAAAGATGATAGTGGACACACTGGGGGGAAAGTGAAACCGTGGTTGTGACGTAATGCCACACTGCCGCTCTGCTCAACAGATAAAACCCTGGCAAGTGTGAACCCAGTGGGAAATTACTATTATATAGGCTAAATAAACAGCATGATGCTAAGCAAGTTATATCTTGCAAGAAATATACCCTGTGCATAAGATAAACAAGGCTACTTATTTATAAAGTATGATTATGGCAGTTACTTGTTTTTTGGAGAGTCAGATGAGAAGATTCGTACCACTAGTTTATCTGTTAGAAAAGTAGCTACAGCCACTTAGCTTAGCTTAGAATAAAACTGGAAACAGAGGGAAATTGCTAGCCTGGCTCTGTAAAAATGAAACACAATCTGGCTACTGGCACTTTTATCTTTTCACTTCAGTTTTTGCACAGATTTAACAAAAAATAAGAACGTTGGAGGATCCGTTAGATTGGATGTTGTGTGGGAATGGTTGTAAGTATACCCTGCAAGTGAAAGAATGGCTAAAAACAACATTCCACAAGTTGTGAATTAAACAGCTTCATATCAAACACTTTCTTGTCATGACCTCTCAGTCTCCTTGAGCTAACTGCAGCCACGCATTATGCTAAGCTAATGGGCAGCTGGCCACAGCTTCAGATTTAGCATATAGATCTGAGAGTGGTATTGATCTTCCAATCTAACTCTAGGCAAGAAAGTTAATACACATATTTACCAAAATGTCAAACTATTCCTTAAGTAGCCTAACTCTTGACATTATCTTCCCTCTTTATTAGAGAGACAGAGGTGGAGGAGCTGAAGGCCCAGCTCGGCAGAATGAGGGAAGACTGGATTGAAGAGGAGTGTCACCGGGTGGAGGCTCAGCTGTCCCTCAAAGAGGCTCGCAAAGAGATCAAGCAGCTGCGTCAGGTGGTGGAAACAATGAAGAGCAGCCTGATGGAGAAGGATAAGGGAATACAGAAGTATTTCATTGACATCAACATCCAGAACAGGAAGTTGGAGTCCCTGCTACAAAGCATGGAGCTTGCCCAGAGTGGCACCAACCTCCAAGATGAAAACACCTTGGACTTCATCTGTGACAGCCCTGATAGTGGTGGGAAGAAGATGGTGGGGGAGGAGGAGGGTGGGATGGAGCTGGGAATTCAAGGGGCGGAGGCGATGGCGGACAGCGGGCTGCTGGTAAATGACGAGATGGCCAACAGAGCAGACATTTTGGAGCAGGTCTTTATGTCCACTGCGGTAGATTTTAGTCAGGACTCTGGCGGCAAGCTGTGCGCAGGGACAGAGAATGGGCCTGGGGTGTCTGCACTTTCAGAAGAGGGACAGTCAATTGATGAATCTACTGCACCCCCACCAGCTCCACCAGACACAGTTTCCACCACCCTCACCATCTCCTCGAGCACACTTTCACAGCAAAACACAGAAGATAAAGAAATCCAGACCGACATAATGCCCATGTCTCCAGACCTGCAGGCTCTGCTCCTCCAGCTGCTCAAGTTCCATGGGGCCACAGTGGGGGACACAGCTCTGTCAGCCTCCAGCAGTCTTCTAGGTTTCCCTAACCCACCCACCTCCACTTCCACCACTGCTGCCAATCTCCCCAACTCAACACCTCCCCCATCCACCATGCCCAGTCCTGCTCCCCCAGAAAGCCCCGACACCTCCACAGATTCCGGCATGTGCTGCTATGAACCTGCCGAGAGCCGACGGTTCATGGAGGAGCTGGATTTTAGCGTCGGCGAAGAGGAGCCTTGTCTGTCACCGGGACTGGATGTGGTCGGCAAGCGTTACTGGAGCAACAGCTTCCTGGTGGATCTGGTCGCAGTGGCAGCCCCGGTGCTACCCACGGTGGCATGGCTGTACTCGCGGCACGGTGTGGACGGAAGCGCTCCGGTGTACAACATCGCTGCTCTTATCAGGGGCTGTTGCATCATGGGATTGCACTCTCTTCGTCATGTTGCTGACAGGCCGGATGCGTAAAGGCTTCCACCTCGCATGCACACGCCTAACCTTGAACTAAAAGCACTTAAGCATCTTTTCAAGAGTATTCGTGAGATGTGTTGCATTTTTGTTGAACACGATGATATCAATGCAGTTATTTTGGTTCCAACACTGTTACTTTGCACTGTACAGTTACCATGATTGAAGCAAAATGGTGACATGAAAGGGATTATTTATGAAGGGGGTTATTTATGTATTTATTTATCATTAACATGTATAAGCTGATCATCTGGGTAGATGGTTATGTGTTATCATCGTCCTGTGGTGTCCCTGGTTGCCCTCTTGTTTAAAAAACTTCTTTATGTTACGATGAGATTTGTAGGAGTTGAAAGATTGAATGTTAGTGTTTGTTTGATGGGTTCGGAAACGGAGTTATTGTTCAAAAAGAAACCTTAAACCTTCAGCCAAAGCTTTAATGTGAGTTCACTGTTTTGTTTTGTGAAGAAGTATATATTTTTTTCCTCCCTGGGAGTAGAGCTTTATTCTGTACAGCCTGTGTATTGTTCATAGAATAAGTTGATGCTTCAAAGCAACTGACACTTGTTATGTGCCTGAGCTATGTGCAATACTGGTGGTTTACATCCAATGTCCTTGTATCTTTATTATTAAAGCATGATAAATTCCGTGTTGCGACTCGTGACTTTTTTTTTTTTGGTGTGACATGTTTGTAATGGGGGAGAAAAAAGACTAAACAGGGACAGTTGTTAAAGTTTGTCTTATGTAAGACTTCTGTTCAATGCTAGCGAAGACTGGGAGCGCCCATTTGCACAAGATGTTTACATAAATTAATAAAAGGGAAAATATCGAGTCTGAAGCCAAGTGCAACCAAGCAGTGTTCTCATGACAGCTCGTCTTACGTAAAAGCTCTCTCTGCCTGTATTTTCAGACGTCCCTTGGGTTGTGGAGCTGACAATGTAAAGTGCATTAGATCCACTTTACTGGGATCTCTCAGAAGCTGTAAAAAGTCATCTGCGCCCTTACACCAGTGGAAAGTGGGTCAGTGCCGGAGCAAATGTTGCCTGCACAAACCACCAATGCTTTCTTACAGTCATTACATAACAGCTACCCATATTAAATGAAAATAAAAGAACAAGCTGATTTAAATAAACTAACACTTGCCATCTCAGCCATGATTACTGCATTTCCATTTTCTGCTCTGCCATATGGTGGTGTATCTTAAATTGCATAAGCATGACCTCTCGGTTCATAAGGCATCAGACTAGTGAGTCATCATGCTGTAATCTCCACTCTAGTCTGTGGACACTGGATTAAAATGAGTGGGAAGCAATGGTTGTAAATCTAACCAGCTGAGAACACAGCAGTCTTGTATAATCAGAATATGATTCTGACACCTTTCAAGACAATTACTCACCCATTTAGCCTGTTCCCTTTCTGAAGACAGATGACGTGCATTTTCTCTTTTTGAAAGTGGGTCAGTCTCTGAGAGGTTTTGGCAGGCAGGCAGTGTCCCCTGACAGATGGGAGTGACATCATTACGATAGGGGTCAGATGAGTGATGAAAACGGACTGACAATCCAGGTTAAAGGCCACTTTACAATGATATTATTGTGAAATTAAAAAGACTAGAGTCAATGCTTGAAGCTCAGTGGAGCTGTATTTAGGTACAGCTATGCTTCGAGCTAAATGCTAACATCAGCATGCTAACAAGCTGTTTCAAGCTGTAACAATTTCATGGCATGTCTGGATCAGTGGCCACCTGCAGTGCCAGAGTGCATGCAGCTCTTTAGCCCCTCTTTAGCAGCTTCTTGTAGCTCTGACAAAAACAGGGAAGGAATTTTCAGTTATTGTATAGACCTAAAGCAAACACCTCTTGTTTAACAAAAACGAGCGTATGTGCCCTTTTGGCTGCCCTCTTGAGTGATCAAAACAAGACGATGTGCCCTATTGGATGAAAACGAGCGGATTTTATAGACTATTTCGCCATATACATGACACACTAGCTTCTTACGCACCAATGGGGCCCCATGTCATGCAGTAGGTGCCCTTTTTTCCTTTTCGCCCCTGCCCTTCAAACATCCTGAGTCCGTCACTGGTCTTCAGTCTCCCTAGCTAAGCTAGTTATAGATTTCAAATCCAAAAAAGAAAGTCTTGGGGAAAATAGAGAATTCAATAGTGGCTGGATAGAGTTGTTTGCTTTCACCAGCAACACTACAAAGTTGTAGTACGAAAAAAATCATAAATAGCCTACTGCGGAGGAGCTTCTTTGTGGGAAAGCATATACCTGAAAGCTCACTGAAACCTCTTAATAATGTTGACAGGATCATTTAGACGTAAAATGTTGAGTAACCTCCATTATAAAGCTTAGATAGGTTTTTGATTTTGATGGTACAGATTGCTGAGCCCTGGCCTGGATCAAAGTGGCGGAGTGACCGACAAACGCTGAATCCACGCTGCTAGCATGGCTAACAAAAACTGCCAACCCATATCATGTTTTACCCATAACAAAGCTCAATAATCATGTCATATGTCATCCATCTCTAATGGTACCCCGATCACTATACTTCAAATCGTGTTTCCCAAATTGCACACAAGGCAGCAGACTCATATCCAGAGTTATTCATCTCTAGAGGTATGAATCAAATCATTTTATTAAAAACCTGTGTAGGACTGATACAGCAGGTATACAATCTGCCAAACCTTCTGCATTGATTGAGCTTGTTGTCCTCGTTTGTGCTCAACCATGACGATTCTTATAACAGGAAGTCTTACACATGACTGAGAAACAAAAGTGGGTGAGAAACAAAGAGGTTCTCTGTGATTCTTCTTTTTTTTTTTTTTTGAAAAGTAAAATGTGCAAAATGACAAAATGGAACAACATGCAGCTTTTCTCAATGAAAAACAGTTGGGAAAAGAGCATTTCCAAAGAAAACACACAAATCCTTACAGATAGTTTGCGGAATTCCCTTAAAATAATCACCTGCTTTCAATTAAACTCTTAAACCTGATCATGCATTAACCAGTCATTTAATCATGTAAGTTTTAAAACAAACAGCTCCTCTGAGTGTCAGTAAATCATTGCTGGATGACATTGACCAAATATTTCTTTAGAAGCATTGCAAAGCTTTTCAAACTGTAACATTCAGTGGGAAATGTACCTTCCTCGGCTCCACTCAAGTCTTTTATCAGACGTCACGGACCAGACATATTTTATCATGTCTGCATGTTTCTATTTATAATGGGCCTTTCTCCACCTGCCAATGTTCCCATGACAACAGCTTGCCTACTGGCACTGATACCAATACTGCCAACACTGCCTGGTAATTTCATTATAATGATGCATAACAGGATTTTCAGATGAGAAAAGAAGCAAAAAAAGTTCTTCCATCTTCTAACAAGCCAAGGTATCCGGTCTGAGATTACACTGTGATGGTGATCCATGTTTTAGAAAATCAGCGTCTGTGCAGTGAGCGGATCAGCTATTTAAGAGCAAAGTAACATTCCCATTCCTTGGACAAAAAAAAAAAAAAAAAAATCAAAGCAGTGATTACTGGACAATTTCCCTCAATATCAAAAACTGACAGAGAAGAATAAATGGCAGATCAGTAGCCATGAGATTACCATAGGAACCCATAGCTAACATTTATAGTTGGGCTAGATTCTAGTCTATGGTCATTTATCCTTAGTCATACTGATAATCCTCAGCCTTTGTTTTAATGCAGATATCCAGTGTACTAAGGGCTGCACAGCACAGGGAGATAATGTCAACTACCAAGCAACATTCATTAGAGAAAAAAAAAAAAGACGATGAAAGACATAAATATAAAAACACAAAGATCAAGCAAACTGAGGGATGTCACTGGTATACAGTGATGCTTAAAATTAATTACACTCCTTCGCCTTTGAGGTTGTAAATAAGACAAAGAAAGGGAAGTGTACTCCCTATTTGAGTCTCATAAAGTAGTACAGGTACCTGATTATTTACAAATGTTCCTGGGGAAAAAAAACCAAAAGATTTTTCTACGCTACGTGACAAATTTAATCAGAATCTCTAAGTGGTACCCTCTAATGCTGCTTCTAACCTTTAACCTAAGATGAAGAGGATCGCATGAATACAGTTTTCCCTTGAAGACCAAAATGACCTTGCCACATGAACAGGGAGTACACCAGGTGAGTTATCTGCCCTCAAGAATGATGCACTTTCACTGCTGCAGCTGGATAACAGACTAAAATGGCTGCTGGTGGAAACAGGGTGGAGAAAGAGGATAGTTTGCTAACAGATAAGTAGTGTGGGGTGGTAATCCTGGTCGGTATGATGACTGTAAAGACAGATTGATGATTGATTCAGTGTCTTTGCCCCCTCCCATCCCTTTGGCTCAAAATTGAGCGGTTCTAAAATGTTACGAGAGCTTGACGGCAATCTTTTGCTCCTTCTTCATCATCCTCTGAGCCTCTTTCTCCATCTTCTTTCTCTGCTGCTCCATGGACCGCTTTTCTCTCTCTGCCATCTTCTGTTGTCTGTTACATAAAGAGAAAGACAAACATACGATTGCAAGCAATATCATTACAGCGCACATCAACAGAAGCTAGGTCAGCTGGGAGTGGGGAAAACAAGATCTTGTTCCTTGCGCCTCTGTGTTATAATTATGGTATGCACTGTCTCCTGGTGGCCAGTGTGTGAATCTACAGCTCTCCAATGGAAAAATGAAAGTGAGCTCACGGTATAATTTTCATCAATAGTAAAATGGCCTGCCAAAACTATTTTAAGTGTTCTTCGCATTTTCCTTTCAACAAAATCTGCCATCCCATGAGCAGAAGAGCAACTCAAGTCACATCAAACAAATACTTTTACTATATGTTTGCATGATGTTCTATGTGAGAATCCTATTAAGTAAAGTCACCCTTAAGCCTAATGGGATTCATCTTCCCCTTCGTCTTACATACAAAACACACAACTCATTCACTTGTTCCTGTAACTGCTGCATAACTGGCTGATGCAATATTAAAGAAGAATAATGAACTATGTCAACTGAAAAATCCTGACAAACTGGTACTCGTACAGTGTCTATGGAAAGGGACAGAGGCATTCCTGAAAAATTACCTGAGCACCTCCTCTGCCTCCCAGGCTGCATCAGACTCATCCTCCCAGGCATTTGCGTCCTCCTGCCAGTTATCCATTTCTCCCAGTTCAGCCTGCACATAAGGAGTTTACAATTATATCAAGAGGATGTCACTGTACAATAATTACAGCACTTAGATTTCAAGAGTTATGGTTTCTGAATAGGGCCAAAACTAAATACTTTATGTAATGTATTACCTCCTAACTAAACAATCATTGTGGAAGTCTCCTCTAGCTTTACCAGAGATTAACTGTATGAAGGACACTGTTCACTTCATGTTCTTGCATCCTTACATGTTTCTGATTCAATGTCCTTGTTGAGTTAAACCTTAGCAAGGTCCCGCCTGCGGATGCAGACTGGCAAATCATGACGTAGCATCGGGCTGGCTCAGCCCAGGGTCCGACAACAACACAGCTGTGCTCCATTGACTCTAATGCAGTCGTTTCAGATTTCCTTCATTTTCAGGCTGGTTTTGTGGATTTTGACCAGGGGCAGAGGTTGGAAATAGATATACGTTTCTTCCCTGTTCCAAAACCAAAATCAAACCCTGGCAAGTGTAGGGTTAGCTAGCTAGCTACTGAAGATATAGCCTACTGAATGTATACAAATACTGCTTTTGCTTTGTAACAGTGAAAAAAAAAAGACCGACCCTGCTGTACAGGAACCAGTGAAAGGAAGCAGGGAAACTTTGCTGATATTGAACCAGCTGTGTGTCATTGCACTGTGCGCAGATGAACGTTATTTGACTTTCCCCAGAGCTCCCCACCCGTCCTGTGGTGGGGGTCCAGCAGCAGAGGTCTGGGTGCTGGCAGCGACACCGGGGCAAAGCCAAACACTGTTCATCTGCACACACTGCGATGACACACAGCTGGTTCAATATCAGCAAAGTTTCCCTTTATATTCATTGTCTTCTGTGGCGATCAGCAGTGGTGGTTCACTATTACACTGTGATCTGTAGCCTATAGTTTGGCTTTAGCTTCTAACTATCTTGACCTGTGTGTTAATGACAAAAGAGTGAAAAAAATTCAAATTAATAAAAGTATATAAAATTTAAAAAAATAAATAAATGAAAAAAATCTTCGTCTTTTTAACCTGTTGTTGCCACCAAGTCAGTTTGACATCCTGGATATATCCTTAAAGTGCATATTGTAGACCCCTCAGTGTGCTTCTCTCTGGAATCACTGTTTCATTTTTTTCAAAAATGTGATATTTCTTCAGGGCAGTTAATTACAGTGTGGGCTCCATGCTTACTTAAGCAGTCAGAGCTACAGGCTACAGTGAGGCTAAAAACAGAGTTCATATGACGTTTTTTGAAACAACTTTTTATGTCGCGGCTGCAGCACACTTGGATCACTACAGATGAGCAGTATGGAGATACTTTGTGGATTCAATTTTGTGTTCTTGGACGTTAGTCTGGGGCGCCGTCTACCATTAGGTGTGCTAGCCGCTCCACCCGCCGATCTCCGCAAGGGATGTGAGGACTCTAAAACTTCACCAGGGCCTCCGTCGGCATATGGGTGAGTAGATAATGGCTGAATTTTCATTTTTGGGCGCACTATCCCTTTAAGCACGTTCATAAAGCCTGAGCAGAATCTCATATCCACTGCTATAAATGTATTAGTCACCACGGTGATTTCTTTTGCACTGTCTGAATCAGTTGGAAACAGTTGCCTAAATGCTGTGTGGATAACATTAGCTCGCAGGTTGTGTTGCTCCTTGTATTCATCTAGTTCCACCAATTGACACACTGTGGAGAAGTCGTCGTAAATATGTTGACATGTTAGAAATATTCTAACTGATGTAGCCTACTGATGTGTAGCAGATGTGATATACCATTGTTTTTTTGTCCACCACTTCCTCATCATCGCCCTCATAATTCAAAACCAAAGTGGCGCCTAACGCCAGGCCTGTAGTTTATCAGAGGATCTTCAATTTCTGGTCTGGTAATGGCGTTACTTTCCATATTGCAATGAGCTAGCTTCATGTAGTGTGCCTCCCAGTGTGTCTCACTGGAGGAGAATGTTTTGGTTTGGGGGTGGGAGAGGCAGACAGCATGTTGCCTGTTACATCCTGTGGGCTGCCTTGTTGAGCGCAGTGGCACTGAGAACACTAAATTAAACACTATTTAATCTGTGTATTTTATTTTCCAAATGTAACAGGATTAATTCAATGTATCGTTTGTTTGTAATGTGTACCGAACTGAAAGCCTTGTACCGAACAGCTCAATATAAGTACGTGTACCGTTACACCCTATCATTTTTTTTTATACTATGGGTTCTGACATTTCAGTATTGCCTTCTGCAGCTTTAGCAAAGTTATTCACAAGGCTAACAAGTTAGGAGCCATACACATGCCATGTTTTTTGCGCCATCAAAATCATTTTCAATGTAGACACACGGCAAGTGCACTCAGATGTCAGAGCCACTGACGATAGGCTTACACACTTATAAACAGCACCTGGAAGTAGATCAGCTCTGCACTCAGGATTTCAGATAAATAGGCTGTAATACTGTGCCTGTTAAGGTTGCTTAGCAACCTCAGATGCAATCTACCGCTTCACTGTTGAAAGCGGGCATAAAAAAAGACACAAGAGTAGTACCCAGCACCTGACCTTGTGTATTCCAGGCGGTCAAAGATGCAACGTGTGTACGGCCCCTTACACAACAACTTCTACTTTCCTTATATATCTGAGCAACATTACCACATGACATTTCTTCAACACCTGATAAATCGGTATTCGCAAACTAACACACTGGGTAAATAAGCTTTATAGTCTATATTAATAGGACTATAGCTGGGGTCTTTAATCTTTACCCATTTTCCAGCCCTTTCTTTCTGGGTTTGCTTTGTGATTTGATGATTTTTCACATACAAATTTACTGTGTGAAATGTATGGCCATTTATTTGGACTGCGTTTTATTTTATACCACTCCACAGTAGAAACTCTGCTTGGTCCCAAACTTTTCAAACAACGAAAATCGTGGATGTGTGAGGAATGGAAAACCTGCCTGATGCTTCAGATGGTATTAAACTGTTAACTTACTGAGGGTGGACTGAAGGTCATCATATCCTGAGAGGCTGCCAGTCTGCTGGAGAAACCTGCTGAGCCATCAGGCACCAGGTAGTTCAAAGGCTCCCTTTTCTTCAGCACTATCTGCAGCACAGAAACCAGAGAGACAGGGGCTGAAGCTTTAACTGAAGCACTTGATGACGCATTACAATCCCACTACAGAGTTAATAGTTTTTATATTACTTACAATGTAATTATATATGTTTTAACTATACAGATGCACTATTGTGTGCACTATGGCATGCTTTCATTCATTCACATGATGTCTATATAATGTACATACATTATAAACATCTCAAGAAAACTGCTGTTTGGTGCAATATGACGTTTTTTCGTAGGCCAATCTGTAAGTTAGCATTTGGTTGCCTTATCAAAAAGCTAAAGGGACTTTACAATTGGACTTTGGATTACTGCAGAAAATAAGCTCTGTGGCTAACAGAAGTTTATGATTTACATGTTTTGTTCAGTAAAATAATTTCACATATGAAAAGTGAAAACCACTTTTATGATTTTTGAAGCTTAAATGAAATCAAAAGTAAAAAGCTAACGTTGGCTCTAAAATAACTACACCGCAGTCACATGACTGCATCGCCACCATCACAATGACTGTAAAGGCGGTGCTCAGCGTGATGACCTTTAATGTCCACGACAACATCTGTAGTCTCATTTAGCTGCTTGTTAGCAACCACCGTTTTTAAGACAGGAGAAGCTTCAAAATTCACAAGTGAGGTATTTACTGATGTATTTCAAACTGTGGAACAAAATGTAAAAATCTCTTATACGTGTGTTAACCACAGAACATATTTTAGGCAAGGAACCAGAGACGCAAAACTGCTAACTAATTTCCGGGTTATAGGACTCATTCTTGCAGCACACTATAACCAGGAAAAAACAAACAAAGGGGGAGGAAAGGTGCACTGCAATCTATTATCTGCTATTCCTATTGCAGTGGAGATTTGTTGACTGACCTATTTCAGTGGTCTAATCTGATATTTCAATAAAAGGTTTGATAAACACAAAATGCAAGTGACGTGCACACACCCATACCAATATTATTATATGATTATTATATAATCTATCATTGCAGGATCATTTTGTTTCACCATTAACTTGTTTATTTGTATTTTTTTAATTACAAATATTTTGGGAAATGTGTTATTTGCTGTCTTATCAAGAGGTACGGGAGTGAGTCCACTATAGAGACAAATCAGAAGCATATTTTGTATAGTTTTGCACAAATATTAAAAGCAGGAAGACACAGCTAGCCAAGGTCTGTCAAGGGCACCTCCAACAACTCTGATAAAAACCCCTCTTATTACAGTGAATATTTACTGTTACATATAGAAATAGCCAACTCAACAGTTTAGCAACAGTAACCTAATGCATCGCAGCTTTTCTTAACTAACAGCCAAGAGCAGTGGCTACACACAGTATCTCTGAGGTTCTGTCCTCGTAGTTAGCTTCCTGGCTTTGAACACTTTCTTGATTCCACAGAAAACCTGTCTGACTGATATACTGTTGACGAGCTTGGTAGCTAACAAGAGACAATGTGTACATTAAGGCTGCAGTGTTTGATGGGGGTGGCCTGAAACCAAGACCAACCCCACTAAAAATATTAAAATGTGTACTCATTTATGAAAAATAAAAACATTAAGCTTCACCACAAATTTAATGAGTGTGTCTATTGCTTGTGCTGTCACCTTCTAACGAAACTAATCACAAGATGACATGTCACGCTACGGGTGGCTTTCCACCTCGACTTAAGAATTTCCCGGAAGAAACCCTGCGTTGCAAAAAAGCCTACTGCTTCTTCCAGTCTTTGGGATTAGCTAGACTAAACACAACAGAGTGGTGTCCTTACTGAATGTGCAAAGATGAAAGTGATGTTATCTAAAATGACAGCTAATAAACACATCTCCGAAAATGTCTGATTATTCCTTTAATAGTACAGTTCATCTATTTTAAGCTGCAATACAATGCCAGAGAGACATGTAAATATTGTCACCAGCTTTAAAAAAATGTGTTCAGGATATGCAGTATTTCATAAATTTTGCATCCACTGGGTAATCCTGGATCAGCTGCACCATCTGTGGACATACCTTCTGTGTTTTCCTGATGGTAGGAGCCATGTCTTTGAAGTAATCGGGCTCGTCGTCCATCTCATTGGGTTGAGGGGAAACGTTTCCATTGCCACCTTCAATCTTAATGCTTGTAGGAGCCTCTTCGTCCCAAGAACTCCATTCTTCAATCTCTGGCGGTGCAGACTAGACAATAAAATACTCTTTTAAGTCAAATGTATTTGTGGAATTTAAGTGCAGGAGTTTGTGTAGTTCATAGGGCTAGGCGATATGGACAAAAATTCATATCCTGTATTTTCAGGCTGAATGACGATACACGATATATATCCCGGTATTATCTACTAAGTGGGCTACATGTTCAGTTACAAGCTGATCCACGGCTGAAGTTCCCTGTTATTTTTGCTGCATGTGTTTTTCCACAGCAGGGCAGGTAAAAGAAGTTTACCTGTTGGAGGTGAGCTGTTTGCAGAGGTGTAGTAAGAGCCTGTTGTCTGCAGCTCTTCATCAACATCTCACTGTGGCAGTTTCTGATTTTACTCTTCCTCCCTGCTATATTATTAGACTTGTCTTAATTCAAGAAAAGCCGCTGATAGAGTTTCGCTAATTCGGTAATAAACATATTTTAATTCCTATACAGTCTTAAAATAAAAGTCCCTCATTATTTTGTTACGTGAAAACTTTAATTGTGAAGCAGCAAAATAAGGAAATGTTGAGTTTTTGAGCAGCAACTTCACACAACTTCTTGACTGGACGCGGCTAAAAGTTACAGAGGGAAAAGGCCCACAGAATTGTACTTGAGCTACTGCGGTAGCTTCATTCATCTCACAGACTGATTAAAAGTAGCTTGTGCAACATGTAGACTAATGTCACACCGTAGCCTAGACTAATTAACAGACAGATTAAACAGAGGAGCAGCTCTGTGTGTCCCTGAGTTTGACGGAGAAACTGTGAGTGAGTGTGTGGGGCAGAGCTGTGTGGAGAGATGAACACTAGTATGCATTATGTGACGCAACTTGACCCTATATCGATACTAACGGTATTGTCTAAATCTATATCTTACTTGAAAATATATCGACATATTGTACAAAATCGATATATCGCCCAGCCCTTGTAGTTCAGAAGTAAATACATGCAAGTTTTGAATTTTTGTCCAATGATTATATCTGTGGTCTGCCTTTCCAAATACTGAACACTCTCTGGGCTCTGGGCTTTTCAGAGCGGGTGCTGTTGACTGACAATACTGACCTGCTTTGGTACCGAAGATGAAAAATCCACTGTTGTCGGGAGAGTTATTTGATCACCACTGAGCTTGCGGCCCCTTCCACTCCTACAGAGTAAGTACAAGTCGAAAGGAACAAATTTAATGTTGGAAATAGCAGCAACTGGTAGAAAACTGTTATCAAACAGTCACAGTCAGATCTCATTAGTGCAGAGAGATAAGATTCACTGACAGGGATTTCAAATCTGCCAAGTAAATCTTCTTCAGACATTACAGATGCACTCCCTTTAGAGCATGAATTGAGACCCTTCCTGAATCAGTACATCCCAGTGATGGATCTGCATATGACCCACCAGGCAATGATCTGATTTGTCTTTTACCAAATTATACCATGGTGGGTGGCAGAGAACATGATGAACAAAGTGAAACAAAGTGCAATTAATTTGAATAAACAGCTATTTAGTTGTGGCTCAGATGCATGCAACATTTATTTGGCATTAGGTAGTGTTGCATTGACAAGATTACCATAAAAGAGAATAATATGTACAAGCTGTGCTCACCTGCATATCAACCTTTTGAAGAAAGAGAGTAAGCTGGCTAGACATGTGCAGATCTTGAAGAGACGGAACTGAGTGATGGCCATGATGAAACTGAGCTGGTGGGGAGGAAACGTGGAAATATTAACACTTGGATTTACAATGGTGATAAGGACTTGTTAAGCTCCATAACAATATAATATGTAGTAGAGGAAGTGTCCAATAAATATGCAGGGCAGCATGAAATAGGGAATAGCTGGCCAGGAAACAGTCCTCAAAAAGAAATGTGTTGGCGTTCATGAACACCACGTATCAACAACCAGTCTTATTATTCGTTATGTGGAGAGCCTTGACACTAGCCTCTGAGATGCTAACGTTACCCTTAGATACACTCAGCTAGTAGACTGTATGCTAATTTAGTTCTTGTCGCAATAAACTGACTTAAACAGTAATAAATGGAATTGTACTGACATGTTAAGACTTTAGTTTAATCCGTAATTTCCACCATATAACATAAACATCGAGCTAAGGTTGACGTTAGACACAAGTCCTGCAGATATTTACGATAAATTAACGCAGCAAATGTATGTCTTCACGTTAGCCTTTTACACGTTTTAGCTGCCAACCCAACACTCACCTTGCAAGATGTCAATCCACCGTATGCAGAGCTGCTGCTTTCTTCTTGAGTGGCAGAAGACACAGGTTCATTTATTTGCTAACCGTTGCTTGCTAGCTTAGCCCACAGGAAAACATGATATTTCTGAACCTTTTAATTGCCTTTGTAAGACGACATATTTGCAGTGACAAACTATACCGCTGTCATGTTAAAACCATGCACGTAACAGCTGTACAACCCTCTGCGGTTTCATGACAAAACTCCTAAATTCGTGTCGTCGCTCATCTCTGTCCCATGGCTGCCATCTTTGAGCTGGGAGGAGCAGGAACAGGGAAGTGCAGCGTGTTCCTGCCGCATTCAGGGACTGTCGGAAATGAGGGCGCTGCGATACTTTTCTTTCCCATAGAGAAATTGTAAACCTTTGAATTTATGCCTGAACCAAGATATTTATAGGTGGCGAAATACAGTTTGTGATGCGAACTATCACAACACATGGCAGTGGGGGGGGGGNAGCAAAACAACAGAGGAATATATTTAGTTCATTTTTATTGTCACCTAGGAAGATTTATATTCTCCCAGCATTATTCTGTCTATCAATACTTTATGTTTTGTAAGTGGAAGAAAAACTATTCAGGTTAAAATGGGGTCAGATCCATCAAATAAACATGCTGTAGAAAAATAAGAGTGCTGTAAGTCCCACTTTATTTTCAGCTAATATAAATGATGCATTTGTAAATATGCCCATGGGTATGGGCAGTGTCAGAAAACAATAGGCTTATAAGAAGATCACTATTTTTAGATGGCGGTGGTTGGAGAGAGAGCGAGGAATGTAGAACATGTAGTGTATAAAAGACAAGATGGAATTGATCGAGTTGAAATATGGGGGGCAGACGGCCACCCACCACAGAGCCTGGCCTTGCTCGAGGCCTCTGCCTCCTAAAAGGCTGTTTTCCCTCGCCACTGTTGCCAGAGTGCTTGCTTGTGGTGGGAATTGTTGAAAGTTGTTGGTTTTCTATCAATGAAAGAGTTGGACCTGCTCTATTTAAAAAGTGTTCAGAGATCAGTTTTATGATTTGGTTTAATTAAACTGACTTGAGTTGATTTAGCTAAAAAATGCTTGCGTGTCTCTTACTTTTTTTTAGAAGTCTTATAAGTCTACAGTTAGAAATGTTAGTGTGTGATAAAAAAAAAAAAGTCTTGAGTTTTGCAATTACCAATTAGCCATCAGCAAACGCTCATCAGTCAACTGCACTTTTAAAAAAATGTTAGTAAATCATAAATAAATATTAATAGATGAATAAATACTATTATGCTTTTTATAAATTGATTTTGTTCATAAGGCCCCAAAGCCTTTTTCCAGATACTAAGTGGTAACACATTTATTTTCCTGATGAATTAAAGAGCTAAGAGTTAGCTGATGATGATGACGATGATGATTAATTAAACCATTGATTAATGCTTACAAACTCTTTACAAAGACGGACTCATCAGAGAGTCATTCCCAAAAACTTAAGCCATCAGTATAAACTTAAAGATGCCACACAATATTAACCATTATATAAACCATTTCAAATGGCAGAAAACCTATTTGGGCCAAAATAGTTGTGGTTGATTCATTGTTTCAGGAGTTAACATCCAAAATATAAAGTGTTATATAACTGGCCACATGGTGATGCTATCCCAACAAAAATCACTTCCCCCCCTTATTAAGTGATTTAACTTAACAAAATAACTAAATAAATATAGAATTTCTAAAATCTCCCTTAACAAGAACAAAATAATTTGTGCAATTTTTGCCTACAAATACTGAAAAAACAATAAGCTCAGAGATGCCCAAAATGTATGATTTAGGTAGGCTAAGTAATTAATTTATAAACAAGCACTTCCAGGATCATTTACACTGAAAGCAAACTGATGGTGACCCTCAAGTGCCCTAGAAAAAAAAAAGAAGTAAAAGAACATTTGATGCACTCAGTGGCCGATCCAGTCAGAGAGACTGAGGGGAAAATACACATACATATGGGTATTTTTAAAAACTAAAAGATTCAGAGCTTATAAAACATTTGGGGCAGGAGCCCCAGAAGCCACCCCTACTCCACTACTGTTTAAGAAGTAGGCTATGTGTCACAAATGTTCCTGGTCCAAAGATGTAAATGATACTGTAGGCATATGAATGTAATACTATGACTGAATGTTAGCAGTCGGTTTATACAACACAAATCCTACAGTGGGTGGAGGAAGTAATAATAATAATAATCAACTTCATAACGTAAGACCAGTCACTTTATTTTAGAATTTAATGAGTTGGGCTTCTTTCAATTATTATCAATTCTGTATTACGTAATTATTACTTTGTTTACCTTATGATTTTAGGTAGGCCTAATGCAGGGACAAAATTACTGACTACATACCACATACGGTACAGTAGGTGGCGGTAGAGACCTTATAATGAACAGCTGCAACCTGCCCTAAACCAAATGAAGAAGAAGAAGAACTATCCAATCAGCACACGCCTGGGACGGAAGTGGCATATTTGAAAACTGGCAGTTGAGGGCGAGCCTTTTTCGTGCTCCATAAGTGAAACGGGATTAAAGACATCGTAGACACGGTGAGAGCCTGTTGAAATGTAATATATATATTTTTTATGTTAATGAAAATGCCATTATACACGTTTACCTTCCTCTGAGTTTGCGTGACCCATATCGGAACCGAGCCGTCCACCTAGTTAGCGTTAACAACTGCGTTAACAACATGTTAGCTAGCTAGCTAACTGAGCTAATTCAGATTGTAAACACGAAAGACTTTTTGTGATGGAAGAACTGTGTCCAATAATCTGTCTGGAATTTGACGTTTGGACTCTTTCTTTGCAGCAATTATACGTAACGTTAACTTAACGTTACCAGGGATTTTAATAAAGTTAGTAACGTTAGACGTTAATAGGGGAATACGCGACCCACAAAGCAGTATGTCATTGTGCTAACTTAACGTAAGGTTACAGTTTTTTGTAGTTTTCTTGGCGTTACTCGGTTCACCACATCCTTGCTGGTATATTAAATGTTACTCATAACATTGCCGATTTGACGCAGTGTCTTGTAAGGATTATTAAAAGCTCTGAAGTCAGTCATGCGTATCACTCATGCACATTGTAATACCATGTAAGGAATCACAAAATTGTCATTATTTTAAAGGGGGTTTGGTGTTCTTGCTGTATATCCACGTTAAAGTGATCATGCATAATGTTATGTATCCACTCTTCAATTTCAGATGGAGGAAGAGGAGCACACAGACAGAAAGCAGCAGCTTGCTATGCTTTATAAAAAGCTCACTAAAATTAAAGAGT
Source organism: Epinephelus moara (assembly GCF_006386435.1). Taxonomy (NCBI): domain Eukaryota; kingdom Metazoa; phylum Chordata; class Actinopteri; order Perciformes; family Serranidae; genus Epinephelus; species Epinephelus moara. Next base: position 12,520,171 of record NC_065511.1, on the reverse strand, counting down.
ATCTCAATGAAGGTAATGGAGTCCTCTCATTGTAACATCCATATACATCAGCATCCATATGTCCATACTTCATGAAGTCTTCATGACACCTTGCTCTTGTTACAGATGACACGGACAATATTAACCAGGTTATCGGCTCAAACTCACCGGAGTCATGCCTCTCATATTTGACGGACCTGGAGAAGAAAGGGGATGCTCACCTGGATCGTAACCACCTCACCAGACTAGTTGACTTTTACACCAGAGTATTCTCCAATATGCCACTGGGAAAACACTGTCAGAATGAGAGCTATGCCAGGATGTTGGTCAGATTTGCAGAGCTGAAAGCGTGAGTAACCAAGGTTATTACTTGTATCTCAAAGGCTTTTGTCTTCTCTTTAGTTTTAATTCTGTGTTCATCACTTACTGAAATGCTTTTCAAAAAAAGAAAAGAAACAGTGGCGGGAAAATTTAGTGTGTTTTTCTTGTTTTCCTTTCATTAGAATTCAAGATGTCAATGAGGCAGAAGCCAACTTCAACTTGGCAAGATCTCACAGCCAGAGCTTTGCATTCGTTCACATTGCACATGCACAGTTTGAACATTCTCAAGGTAGGTTTGTCTGTGGCTCTTGTAAATACAACTAATTGTTGTATTGTTACTAACTATTGCATGTTATGTGCAGTATTTTAATGTCTGCTGTATCGTCTTACTAGGCAACACAAAGAGAGGCATTTACATATTGCAGAATGCTATGGAACTGGGTGCCAAACCAAAGGAACAGCTGGAGGCTGCTTGGCAAAGGATGCAAACAGGGAAAACACAACTCTTCTGTTCACAGGATAAGGAAAATGTACCGCGTGAGTATTAATTCATTTATTATTCCATTTATTATTATGGTTAGATTATTTGTCTGCTATACAGCAATTTGGAAAGCTGTAACAATGCCAACTTATCATTGTCTGATTTTCACATTTTGCTGTGTTTCTCTTTGCCAGTGTTGTCAAACAGTAACATGCAAAGTTCTGTCAAGAAAGGCTCAGAATTCCAAAAAGTATGCCGAACATCAGACGGGACAGGCGACTTGCAGCTCTCCAGCATTTTTCCTTCAGGGTAAGAATATAACAACTTTCAACATTTAATAAGGCCTCTGTTTGATTTAGGGAATATGACATCTTATGTTGATCTCTGCCCTGCAGCACAGAGCCACTGAGTGGATCATCCGATGACCAGTTACCAGGCTGGAGAGCTGGATCTCATCGTAAGAGACCAGTTGGCATGGTGAGCGTTTCGTTTCATCCCTTATTTGTTTGTTTGTTTGATTGTGTTTTCAAACATTGCATGAATTTAATTACCAGAATAGTCTGAAGTTTTGAAGTTGTGTTCTGACCTTCTGATTCCAGCCAGGGAGAGTTCCCGTTGTACCTTTCTCTATCCCAGAAAAGGATGATGATGATGATGACCACAGTAATGGAAAGCCCTCAAAGAGAAATGATTCATCAATTCACACCAGTTTGTCCAGGTAATTCTTTATTCTTACATTTGTTTCTAAATGTGTTAAATTTGATTATGTCTTCGGGAGTAATGTATAAAAACAGTATTGTTGCCAAAGTAAATATGATATGATCATAATGATCTTAAAATTCCTCATATTTAGGAAACAGTAATGGAGAACACACAAATGGTTTGCTTCATTTTATGAGTTAAAACAAACAATCTGCCACATATTTTATTTAACATGCACTAAAACCAGTGTAATAAATGTGTGAGAAATAGAAGATTGTGATTTGTTACATCCTAGTTCACTCTGCAAGCAAATTCTTGTATATTTCAATCACAAGTGTTGTATGTTTTGTTGAAACTTCATTTGTTTCAGGCAAACATCTGGTTCAAATGTGAACCCGGTATTCGGGCTATCGTCCTCAAAGAAAAATGCTGTCGATGGAGATCTTCAAGTGAGTATAAACAAGCTACAGTAGTTTGGGTCTAGCAATGTCAGAGTCACCATGGTGTGGTTTTTGTTATCAGGGCTCTGTTAAGTGAAGATGCTCACCTAAAGTTAAAGAAAGAGGTGTGATCACTTTCTCTTACATCGCTATGTTCTCAGCCACCAGCTGCCAGTCCAGAGCATTACCCATGGGAGGACCAGGCAGCTGTGGACTCCACCACCACACTCCTTCACTCACATGACACAAGGGACACCTCCAGAATGGAAGGTACTATATTGCCTCGACAGTATGCTATCCCTGGAGGGTCTTGCAGTTTGTTGAGTAGGCAATAAAACTTTGTGAACAACGTGTATTTGGTGTTTTGGCTGTTCTGATGACATTTAGTTTTTCCCCTGGCAGATGTAACGTACAACTTCGAACAGATCGTCAATACAAATTCCCCCGAATCGTGTTGGACATATCTGATGAGCCTGGAGAAAAGAGGCAACCCTCACACAGACATCAACCTCCTGAATAAACTCAAGTACTGTTATTCTAAAATCTTCTCCAGGCTGCCAATAAGACAGTTCAGCAAAAACGCCAGCTGTGCCAGAATACTGGTCCGATATGCAGAACTCAAGGGGTGAGTGTGGATGAAAATACTTAATCTGTATTACAGTCATGAGACTTTGTGGTGTGTGTATTTACATGAGATTATGACCATTTCCACTGCAGTATCAACATGTAATCATATTTGCTGGGGAAAAAAGCACAGCAGAGCATTTATCCAGTAAACTCAAGTGTTCAGTGTTTTCCTGGAAGCTCAGCCCTTAATTTTAATACGAATTTATGATGTCAGACCGTGATAGATTTTGACAAACCTTTGTATGTTGTCATTGAGACACAACACTGATTAAGGTTGATGTGAATTTTGTCACACTACAGTTTTATGGAGAGAAGCCAAACAATATTATTGAATTATTCCTCCCATGCCCCAGTATGACATTCATTAAATGTTAACATCATCGTGCATCATCTCTTGTATAAAAGCCTGTTTGCCTGGATGTATTGGCTGTCTATTCTTGCTCTGTGGGTTCAAATCAAATTTCTTTCTGTCTTTCTCTTATAAAGGATTGACGATCCAGATGAAGCCCAAGACCACTTTATAGTTGCAAGATCCAACTGTAAAGGCTTTGCCTTTGTCCATGTAGCACATGCCCAGTTTGAGGTTTCTCAAGGTAGAATGGCTTTGTTTTCATATTAGTTCCCAGGTATCTTGTCTATGGAATAGACAAACACAGACCAAATGCATTGCATTAACACAGTTCTAATTACACATTTCATTGAATACATACAGGTTTACTTTTTGCAACGTTTAAACTAGTAGCTTTAAAATGAATAGTGAGTTGTCTCTAGAGATGTGCTCTCTCACAGCCTCTGATAAGCATTCACTTTACTGACTTAACATAATAGTGAAATTTCTGTTTGTCTTCCTCCCCTTTTTGTTCTTTTAAGGTAATTTGATCAAAGCAACTTCAATCCTGCACAAAGCCCAGGCACTAAATGCCAGGCCAGCCGAGCTTTTGGAGATGGCCATGCGTAACCTGAAAGCTGGGGTGAAACAGCTTGTGCCCCCCAGAGAGGAGGAACATCCCGCAGGTAGAGATTCATCAAGTCGCACTGATGAGGATAAAGCACTGACTTGGACTTGGTTTATAATTTAAATGGTTGTAAATTCTACTGTTTTTCTTAAAGATTTGCAAACAGGTGTTCCAGTCAGTGTGTCTACTTTTGGGGGAAACCAGGAAGTTCAGCTTCCTGCTCGGGTCCCCGTGAACCGGTCAGTGGAGCAGCCTAAACCTGTCAGCAAGGAGCCCGTATCAGAGTGGAAGATTCCAACTCTCATACACCGGCAGGTTTCTCCAGAGGTCTGATGACATTCTTTCTTTACTACTTACATTCCTAATCTCTTATTTGTCATCATGTTGACAAAGAGTAATTTCTATAGATACGACAATAGGATAAAGGCGCCGTATATAACTCTGTAAAAAATAAAGTTGATTCTTAAGTCTCATTCCCAGGTCTTCAGATAGTGACACTTTGGGTTGGTAGTCAGATGGAATCACCAAGCATGGATTTCTGATGACTTGGGAATATGACTCAACAACTATTTTTTCTCCTAGAGTTACATACAGCAATTTTTAGTGTATTGCCCTCATTCTGACATAATATTGATTCTTTTTGTTTATGACCACTTCAAAACATTTATTAATCGAACCAAATTTAGTTTTACCCTGAAAACCTTACCATGTTGCTTATCAAATATTTCCGAATTATTTTCTTCACAGGATAAACGCACAACACCTCCTGAGCCCAGACCTGTTCCTCGCGTGTTCGAGTCACTCCCCACTCCATCCGTCCATCTTCCATCAAAACTGAATCCACAAACAGTCTGTCAGACGCCAAATGGCTACAGAAACCCCAGCGCCAACAGGTATCGTCTTGACTTAGGTGTCTGCTGGTCTACAGTGTAATCACTAGCCCTTAATTTGCTTTAAAGAACTTCTCGTTTCCTCATATGCCTCTTGCATTTTCATAAAATTTACCCAGTCACACCTCCTTCGTTCTCTCCTTCAGCTTTATTACTCCTGTTGCAAGGAGGGCGCCTGAGGTGTCTTCCTCTGCAGTGGCAGCACACAGAGCTGGACCCGTTCACCAGCCATCTACACCACTAAACCAGCCACCATGTTTCCAAACTCCACAGGTACAGCAGGTTCATGCTCTACATGTGCTGTTATCTTATATGCAAAGTCCATTTTTTAGACTTGGACAACATATTACATGCATCCACAAGTTTTCCATGAAAACAAACACATGTTATAACTGATAAGGCTACAACAGTGTCAAGAACAGTCAGTACGTGACATTTAGTCAGTTGTAAAGCTTTTTTGTGTGTGTGTGTGTGTGTGTGATGTTACTGATAATGAAAGTGTCAACCACCAAATAAAGTAATTCGGTTTCATGATAAGAAGATGTCTGTGTCTTCTGCGTCCTACAGCATGAATGAATACAATAATTAAGCAGAGATGAAAAGCACTATACATCTGGACATATAAAGAGAGCAGTTTATCCTGTCTTGCAGTATGAAATGCAGGAATTACCTACACAAGAAAAACATTTAACCTGTTGTTTGTATCTCCTTATAGGCGTCCCTCACTACATTTTCAAATGAATCCATAACCATTAAGGGCAAACAGTTCTTCATACTGAAGATGATTGGTCGTGGTGGATCCAGCAAGGTAAAACACTAACAGAATCCATATAACATTGCAGCTCCTGTTGTTGTTTGCAACTATAATCAAAGGCTTGATATTTTCTGTATGTTTCAGGTCTATCAGGTCCTCGATCACAGAAAGCAGCTGTTTGCTGTGAAGTATGTCGACCTCGAGGAGGCTGACGCTCAGACAATAGAGAGCTACAAAAATGAGATTGAACATCTGAACCACTTGCAGCAGTACAGCGATCAAATCATCAAGCTCTATGACTAGTGAGTACACGGCCATGTCCAAAAACAATGTATTAAGGAACTCCACAGGAACCCTGGAACAGTTTGGTCCTTGTTAAGATGAAAATGTTGCCATCTGTCTTTTTGGAAAGTTGAGGTGTTGCTGCAGTTCAGTCATACTTGTATCCAAAAAAGAAATAAAGTCTTTCATACAACAGCTTTTGAGGTCTGCTTACAATTATGATTTCTGTTACAAATGCCGTGACGGTTGTATCTGTGTTCCCAGTGAAATAACCAACAGCTACATCTACATGCTGATGGAGTGTGGAAACTTGGATCTGAACACTTGGTTGCGAAACCGCAAAACTGTGAATCCGCTGGAGAGGAAGTTCTACTGGAAGAACATGCTGGAGGCCGTCCATACCATCCACAAACACGGTTCGCTTTCTCTATGACTCTCACTACTGTTCCCTCATCCGTTCTCAGTGTTGTTTACTTAACAGCACTCTAAATTGATCTTCATTTATAACCATGCTAAATGTACTGTGTATGTCCTCCGTGTCTTCTGTGCAGGCATCATCCACAGTGACTTGAAGCCAGCAAATTTTGTCATAGTGAATGCTTCCCTGAAGTTGATTGACTTCGGCATCGCAAACAGAATCCAACCAGATGTAACGAGCATTATGAAAGACTCACAGGTAAGATTGATGTCATACACTGAATGAACCTGTGTGTTTCTTACATGTAGCGCTGGTCATTGGGTTGTAAGTACTTAGCTGAAAAACAAATGACATTTAAATGCAAATCTGTAGAGATGCACTGATGGCTTGCTTATCTACACTAGTGGCAATGCTCAGTTTAAATGATTAATAATGAAATATGTAGGCACATAGTGTAGTAGTGGCATTCATGGAAACAGAACTTAATGTATGTGCAACAGCCACAGTATTGTTTTAAGTACATACAATTCTGTGAAGAGAATAGAGATTTTAATACAAAATATATTTAAGCTGTATTAGATCTACACTCAGGTGGAAAGGGCTCTAATACATGGTTGTTTGTCAAACACAGGTTGGAACCTTGAACTATATGCCCCCTGAAGCCATCAAAGACACTTCATCCCGCTCAGGAAAAGCACGCTCAAAGGTATTCTTCCCAAATCAATTAAATGCAATAAGCGATCATTTGTAATTGCAACACAGTGGTGACAACATTTTCTGATTTTTTTTCTTTTTTCCTCCCCAAAGATCAGCCCCAAAGGTGATGTGTGGTCCCTCGGATGTATCCTGTACTGCATGACTTATGGGAAAACTCCATTCCAAAGCATCACCAATCAGATTGCCAAGCTGCACGCCATAATCGATCCTTCACACATGATTGAGTTCCCTGACATCTCGGAGAAGGATCTGCTGGATGTGTTGAAGGTGAGAGACCACAACTAAACTTTATTAGTTTGATGTGAAAACAAAAGTTAATGTCACAAGTCTCAGTATTTAGAGTTTGAAAGGTCATTTGAAATGAAAAGGTAAACCAGTTAATTCTGACCATTACTAGTCTGTCATGGATGTAAATGTTTGTATAAAAGCTTGCAGATCAGTTGCCCTTTAAAACACCTTTTTGGCTTGCACTTTTGTATCCATAAAATGTATGAGGACTGTATACTATACAGTAAGTTCATTGATTGATTTATCTCAAGGCAATTGAATCGAACGCAACTGGACTTGGTTTTGTCTTAGAAGACGTTTGAGACATTGCCTTGAGATAACTATGACCTGGATGAATGAGAATATCCACAGGCACATTGGTTGATTTGTTTGTTTCAATTTCCCGCTTTATATTTAAAAAAAAAAAAAAAAAAAAAACGCCAGTCAAAGTGAAATAAATCTTTTCAGTCTGAGACACAAAATAATGATATGAATAAGTTCATTATTTTGGGGGAGGTGCAGGTCAATTATTTCAGTTTTTATGAAATTAATATCAAGTAATTAACTTTACATCAGAATAAAAGTTCTTTTTTTATTGACATACAACCCAAATTGCAAAAAAAGTTACGACGACAATGTTTTTTCAGCATTCAAAAATTTTCCCAGTCTTTTGTTTTACCTGATCAGACTAAACCTTAACTATCTTGTCTTTGTTCTTTATTCAATTACTTATATATATGTCTAAATATAATTAAAAATCATTGCATTCTGTTGTAAAACTTAAATAAATAAATAAAGAACTAGGTTGAGAAAAAATGTATAGAGACTTGATGCAGTACATGCAGTCAAATAATCACCATAATAAAACAATAAACAGGATAGAAGTTGAAACAGACAGTCACTGTTAACAGATTAGGAAATGTACTTGGCAACAATTTTTATTACTGTTAACATTAAATAAGGGTTCAGCACACACTGATACCATATTCTGGTCTACAGACTGCTGCATGGTACACAAATATTGATGCATATTTAGCTTAAAGTTCGTAGACTTAACAGAGGCTAACTTAAATGTGTTGTGGAGGAGATTTAAAACACATACCAAGCAGTTTTTATTGTCTGTCTTTCCAGAGTTGTTTGGTACGAAACCCCAAAGAGCGAATCTCCATTGCAGAGCTGCTGGAGCACCCATACCTGCAGCTGAAGCCACAGGCATCACCTGAACCAGGTATACACACACACACACACACACACACACACACACACACACACACTTCTCAAACTCTGTGTACTTGGAGGCCAACTTTGCCCTTCATTATGTGACAATGACCTGTACTCCATTCACGTGTTTCAGAACATCCGAGTAACAGTGATCTCCAGAAGATCCTGACAGATCTCGCAGCCCTCCAGTCTCCAAACAGCATCATCAGAGCAGCTAATGTAAGACTTAGTTTGTGGACATTTAGACTTTGTCTCCATCCATGAGTTAAATAATAACACTCCTTTCTGCTTTTTACAGAATCTGGCCAAGATGTGCAGCAGCGGCAGGAAGTTGGATGTTGCAGAGTGCGCAAAGTCGTCAACCTAACTGTCCTGAGAAATGTGATGTCTATAGTTCTTAGTTGTTGTTTTTTTGTTGTTTTTTTTTTTTCCTAAGACCCCTCCTTAACCACTTAAATACAATAACATTTTCTGTAACATGTAGAACTAACAAATCTATGTTTGTATGTTTGTGGCTTTAAAACAAAATCATTATATTACTTCATATTTGCTATTGTCCTCTTGATGATAAGTGTAAGCATATACAGCATAGTCAAATAAACATACTATATTCTCAGGAGTTGTTGGTTTATTTGTGTCGGCTGATAACAAGGACATGCAACTGGCAACATGTGCTATTTTAACACTTTTTAAACTGGATGAAAATGCCAAAAAACACACTAAAGATAAACATCATATGGATTTTTTTTCTACTTATTTTCAGTTGCCAATAAGTAAATGCATGTATGACCTTTATTTTTTTCCAATCCTCTGAAAGACAAATACTTTTGGGGTTAATTAAATACATTAATCACTGAAGACAATTAGCCTCCAGTGAAAATACAAAAAAAAAACCCTTAATTGCATCCCAGTCTGCCTCTTTGCAGTTAACAATGCTGCTTATGCTTGAACATAGTTGCTTTATGAAATGTGAGTTCAGTAATTTCAATGCTGATTTTAAAGAACTGACAAATAATGCAAGTATTTCCTTCTTAATGAGACAGTTTTTCTTTTGAATTAAGGAAACAAGTTGTGGATCATTTTGGCTATTTTCACATTATTTTCCTGTTATGGAATTTAGGTAGAGAACAGCACCATCAGCTGTTTTGAGTTACTAAATCCCATCTTTCAATAAAAATGACAAGCTTAACCTCTTAAGTAGGCCGAAACGTTTTTATTACAGTAAAATATGATAAATATAATGTGTTTAAAATGTGTTACAACACTAATGCAACTTCAACTTGACATGGTCATAATGTCAGTCTGAAGAGGACTCTCCAGAGTATCAGCAAACCTCTTCAGGCAAAGTTTATATGTAAGATAATTATGAAATTGTCAATATTTTACAATGCCCTTTTAGATGACTTTCCCTGAGAAGTAGCCCTAATGCACAGCACTGACTGGTGGCTGGAGAGGTGCTAGTTCACCTCCTGGGCACAGCCGAGGTGCCCTTGAGCAAGGCACCGACCCCTCAACCGCTCGTGGCGCCTGTCCAAGGAAGCTCCTCCCTCCTAAATAATGTGTAGTAAGGTCGTTTTTTTCTGTGAGAAATTATTGCTTAAATTCGAGTCTTTCCACTTTTTTGGCCACTCCAAGCACCCGTACCGTAACAGTGCAAATAGACGTGCATCAAAATCCAAACGGTGGCTAACTTGCTTGGGTTTCTGGTCACATCACAGGGCTTAAGCACGTATATATATATGTGGCGTTAACGTGCACTGTCGAGCTGATGCAGACAACGTAAACCCAAGACTTTGCAGAGACTGCTTCTTGTCAATGATTTGAATATGGCACAGGAGTACAGCGTGCGGCATGACCACTTTAGGCCGCATCCAAAATCTCTACCACGCACACCGCCCTCCTTTTGGACCAATCACAACCTCTATGTGCTCCTGAGGTTGGCATAGAAGAGAAGAAAAAAGAGGTCTCACTCTGCCACTGTTCCTGGCAACTACAGAAAGCCGGCGTCCCCTTCCCTAAGTAAACTTGCCTCGGTTTCGCTTTCTCGACTGTCTCTCTACAGCTTTTCCCATAATATTCTAAGCTAAACGAATATCTGTTGTAATAACTCTTAAATCTGTGATACAAAGACATGTTACCAAGTGTACTGTTCGTAAGCCTGTGGGCTAGTATTATTAAATTCTACCATGATAATGATTTAACTTCACCCGGTGCTAAAATGAATTTATTCTGATAGCAAACCCCAGTATAAACTGTCAAGTTAAAAAAAGACTGAATGGAGCGGGATTTCGGCTAGATAACCATCCAGTTTCCTCCACTGAGAGATGATGTTTCTTCATTAATAGACGATCTTCACACGTTGATTCATTTTGCCCTTCCTGCTCAGGCATAACAACAGTCATGGCGGCCGCTGCACGGTTCTTCGTCCGAGGTGCACACTCGAAACTTTCCATCTCCGGTGTTGGCACCGGGGCTCACAGCTCGTTTGGGGCCATTCTGCTCAAATTGTCTCCGAGCTCTAACTCCCGTACAAAGACACAACGAAGACATGCCTCGCACTTTACCTTCCAGCCTGACCCCGTCCCGACACAATATGGTGAGTGGCTCGCGCGCCGGCTAACGTTAGCAACACCAACAGGACAGATATGCATATCTGTAGCTCTGGAAGTTTCAACAGTTCAGCTGTTAAAAAGTAAAGTCACTTAACAGCACTGTGGACAGTGTCTAGTTGGGATATATGGGTTGTATTTGCGATATCTATTCAGTTGTCAAAACTGGATAGTCATTTAACCACGGTGCACCTTTAACGCTTTGCACCTGACTGTTTAAAGGTCTCCAATAGACATTCTTCAGATGTATATCTTAATTACACTGTGCTTGTAATAGCTATAACTTGTGTCTAATGTTGTTGTTTTGTTTAACTAAAAAGTTTAGTCAGTTGAATTTCCTTAAACCTATATCTACCCCTTCTCCCTCATCATTGAGAAAACAGATTTATGAATATGCAAAACACTGTTTATCTAAAAAAGAGAAACTATCAAACATAATAAGTTTCCTACTTCACTGATAAACAAGTGTGGTGTGGACAATTTAAACTTCCAATGCACATTCAGTGAGGAAAGATTTAAGTTGGATATTGGACCATGATTGGTTTCAAAACTAGTTGTGATGTCATTAAAATCTTGTTGTTTAACCGGGTGTTAAACTGAGATTTAAGGTGGGAACTGAGAAGCCTTCCCCCTTTAGCAGATGAGTGTGAAAACCACCCTTGACAGCTAAACTCTCCACACACATCATTCTGCACAGTGAAGATAAAAGTAAAGTGACAACACACATTTTTGACAAGAGGGGCACTTTAAAAGTAACCATGTTTGTAACCATGTTACCCACTGCCCTTTGTATGGAGTAACTTTGGTCAACTATAGGTAATACAGAACTCAACTTTAACATGTTAATGCTGCCATTGTTAATAAGATGGACTACAAAACATTTTCAGTTTCAGTAACTGAACAGATTATTAGGCTATAAGGGAAATTGCCAAACAGGTTTATCAACAATGTTGGCATATTATCCATTTGAAAGCACTGTATGGTGTATCTGGTTATTGCAGCATGACAGCACCAAAGAACTTTTGATATGACTGTATCACACAAGAGAGTGGTGATTATATGATCTGTCATACTCTGAGATAGTCCCCCAATGCACGTGAGCTCATCACTACAGTGAATACAACCAGGATGTTGGCACTCAAAAATGCACTTTAACTGGTTCCAGAAAAACAACCCAGTCCTGCGAAACCACAAGAATCATGTGTACATTTTCTTCAACAAAGAAGTGTGTGTCTTATTGATTGAAGGCTGTGAATCTGTGCCAATGTTCCTTTTAATGTGGATTTCCTTTCCTGCAATAACTGGTGTGATCACTTATCGAATGTGTTCAGCGAATGCACAGTAATGAATTGTTGCTTATGACAAGTCCTTTTTAAAATGTTGTTTTTTTTAGGTCCTACCCAGAAGATGAACTTGTTCCAGTCGGTTACAAGTGCCTTGGACAACACTCTTGCCAGTGATCCAACAGCAGGTAGGATGCTAAGACAGGAAAGGGAACTTTATAGCTGTTATTAGATGGAAATGTGTGAAAATCTGCCATTTTACCCGAGTTATCTTTAAGTTTATGAAAGAAAGCACTGCCTTTTAAAGGGCCAGTGTGTAATATTTGGCATGGTTTATTGTCAAATCTGAATCTGAATCTTCTACCCATTAATATGTTTATGTAAGTGTATAATCGCTATAAAATAAAATTCGTTTGGTTTTCGTAGCCTTATAATAATGCTTTTATATATATATAGCAAGGGCCTTGCTTTAGAGAGGTCGCCATCTTGCGCCGCCATGTATGTACGGCAGCCCGAGCGGACAATCCAGCCAGCCAGAGAACGTGTTTCGCATGTATAAAT
>NC_065511.1:12460805-12507304 GCF_006386435.1 Epinephelus moara | reverse complement strand
GAGTGCTCAAATAAACTGGCCTTTTTCCCAAACGCTCCTCTGGTCTCCTGCTCGTGAGGGATTCATTACAATATCGTAACATGGTTTAGATTTCTAAATAAACATTCACCTCGTCGCTAGATAGACCTACTCCTGAAAAACTCATGTCTGCGCAAGGCTTTTTGTCCCTACGAGGCCACTGTCATTTCCCCAACAGGAAGGGTGAGCGAGTGAGCCCTGCAATCTAGAATTTGACCACTGATGTCACTGTTTTCAACGGTTTTCAACCCATTTTACACACTGGCCCTTTAAATCATTTTCATAGCCTTGTGAGACTAAATGGGAGTCATGCAAAATGTTGGACTACAATAGGATGCTTTACACTTGAAGTATTTACAGGTCAGATAAATCTAACAAAATATGCACCTTTTAAAGATTTGATTGTCTCATTAAAAGATTCAGTGTCACCACTGGATGACTGTGTGTCCAGGAACATCATGATGTAGAAATGGAAATCTTGTGTAAGTTACACATGCTCTTCTTTGTCAGTGTGTTACTGCATTTTAACAGATTTTTAGGACCTCTAAAAGAAGATGAACTTATGGTACAATTAGTGCAGTAGAATTAAGTGTAGGCAGTTGTGGTAAAGTGCTTTTTTAGCAAGTGTTCAAGTCTTGTGTTGCATCCTTAAGCCCAGTTCAGACCAAAAGTGTATCATCTCTATGCAACAACTCTCTGTACTTCGGTTTTGATTTCCAGCTTTTCAGGCTTATTTTGTAGCTGAATATGATGTATAGCTTCTTAAAATATGAATGAGGACGGTGATAGTGAGACACTGGCCACAGTTGCATTTGTAGTAGTGATAAAACGGTGAAAACCATAAACAAAACGAGCATCAGATGGACTGTATTCATAATAAATACTCCACAATGATATTAATAACCACCAACAATTAATCATTTCATGAGAATGAGTGTGTGTGTGTGAGGGGGCATAAGCACATACAGCAAGCAGCAGCGACTCGCTGTCCAACACCTGCACACAGTAAGGATAGAAACAGGGGGCTCGGCGGGGATGGAGCAGTTCCCGCTGCAAGCAAACACGCTGTCTACAGTTATTTTGACTTGACCAGCAGACTTAACTACGAGCCGATTGGCTGTTAAAACAGGTGAAGTGCTTTATGTTCTAAAACCAGCCGCCAGCAATTTGACCAGCTGAGTTGCAGGTGACACAATCAGCCGGCTTGAATCAAGGCCGGTTCACGCCACTGCAACTTTTCTCTGCAACATTCTAAAGTGATTTTGTCTCGTTGCGAATTGTTGGTCTGAACTGGGCTTTATAGAATTAATTACTCATGTTACTCAAAGTAATGTTCTGAGTTCCTTATAAAGGGTAGAAATGTTGCACGATTAGGTGTCTAAAGGCCAGTTCACACCAAAGATTCCAAATGCAATGAAACGGTTTCAGGACATTGCAGAGAAAAGTTGCAGTGGTCTGAATGACTCAGTTGCATATCTGCTCAGGTCGGGTTGTTGCAAGGGATTCAGCCTGTTTAATCAGGGGCAATGCGTCGCAGACTGTCTCGAACCTTGTAACCAATCAGTGGCAAGCTGGTGCTTTTTTTTTTTTTTTTTTTTTTTTGTACAGCTGGGTACTAGGGCTGCAACGATTAGTCGACTAATCGATGACTAATCGATTATTAAAATAATTGGTGACTATTTTAGCATTGTTCATATAAAAGTACTATAAAAGTACCCCAAAATACTCTTATTGCAGCTTCTTACGTTCAAATATTGGCAGCTTTACACACTCTCCCATGACGTTGAACTAAAACCCTTTGGCGTGAGTACGAAACAAGACATTAGATGACATAATTTTGACATTTTTGTCATGACATTTTTCAACATTTTAACACATTTTTCGATAAAATGATTAGTCGACTAATCGAAGAAATAATCAACAGATTAGTCGACAATGAAAATAATCATTAGTTGCAGCCCTACTGGGTACCCACATGTGCTGTACGCAAGGGCACACGCTGTGGCTGTTGCACACACTAGTAGTAGCTGTCACATTCACATTTCAAAGACCATTTTCGAAGATGTTAAGGTATCTAACATCTTTTGGGTTTTTTTTATCTTTTTTTTCCTATCTCATGTTATTTGACTTTTTAAAATTTGTGCTTTAATATCCCTGCTTATCCTGTTCTTCCATGCTGATGATCACAATCTTGAAAAAATGTGCTGTTTCATCACTGATTGTATTTTGTGTTTTTATCTGCAGTCATCTTTGGGGAAGATGTTGCCTTTGGTGGAGTATTCCGATGCACAGTGGGTCTGAGAGACAAATATGGTAAGATGTTTCATTCCCCTGCGATTCTCCCTATTCGCAAGTCTTCACTGTTGAGTGTGCTAAAAAAAGAAATGCTGTCAGCGACCTGTCCTTCCACCTGCTTTACATGATTTTGCCACTAAGTGGCAGCAGAGGACTGTGAACGATCTCACCACCTCCTCTCTGCAAGGTCATATTACTGTTCACTGTTCACCTCGAGGACCAGAAGGATCCGTTTGCACTTATTTGTCCTTTGTAGCAGGGTAGCCTTACAAACTTGATACAGTGAGCTGATACAGGGCTCACTGCTGTAAGTTTGTTTTGGAAGTTACTTTGCTTAAATTTAATATTTGTACATTCAGAACTCATCAGGCTGATAGTGTAGCCACAGTAACACCACGCGGACAGACTTCTTGACACGTCATGGCAGGAAAAGCACAGGTGTAATGAATAATGCAAAGAGAGGCAGCATCAGGTGTTCTTATTTCAGGGTCCTGTTGTGGTTGTGGACAAACAAGTGTGTCTCACTGGGACACTCTTATGTAGATGTTAATGTCATTAGTTACATGTGATAAAGGCCTTCAGCTCTTTTTGTGATGTTTATGTTTTCTTTTGGCCTCTGAGAATATGCCGGAGATGATGTTAAAATAGTATTTCAAGCACATTGAATAAGTCTCGTGAGGTGTTCCTTGTAATATGCCTCAAATATGTATATGACTGGAGTTTTCAAAATCAGCTCTGAATTAAATACAACAGAGACTCTGTTTTCCATGGATTCATTCTTCACAGCATTCCAGGCAGATATGAGCTTATTACAGAAATATTAGCATTGGCATGTGTCAGCTGACAAGCGGTCACACATTGCAGTGCAGAAATGCCTAAGATATGTTTGAGGTAATTTTACTGATTGGTCTTTTCCACAGCAGACATTGTGACTTGTCATAGTGGAAAAAGTACACTTGTTAATAATAACATGAAGGGACTGTGTCCACCAAAGTGTTCCTTCCTAGGTGAGCCTGGGTAGAAGAGCTTGAGTGTGCTTTAGAGGGACAGTGTATGTTTTGGTTGCATCTGGTTGCTATGATATGATGCTCAAGGGCTGATATGATGCTAAAAGGAATGCAGAAGCTAATTGGTTCATTATATCTTCCTGACATTTTACTGAGGTATACAGTAGATGACCGTACTTTTGTAAAAACTAAGCTGCTAGTGATAGATGTCATCGCATTATGTAGCTATGTCATGGCTTAGGTGTTTCTAATATGCCTTCCTACTAGACTATAGTTGCAACACTGCACTACATCACCTCTACACAACATCTCCACATAAGTTAAATAGCAAGAGGAGCATCTGTTTTTGTGACAGTATTGAAAATCATACCTTCTGTGATGAGTGTGTGTGTGTGTGCGTGCGTGCGTGCGTGCGTGTACAGCACAGAGGAGATGCTTGTCATGCTGTTGGCGTTACTGTGTATTGTTTAGCATATTGTAAATACACAGCACTCCTATCACAAAAGATTAATCAACAAGGGTTTGCCCTTCAAAAGAAACTGGCAGTTCCAGTTTGACTCCGCAGTTGACAGTCAGACAATAAACATAAATCTCTATGGGGACAGAGATGACCAAAGACATGGCAATAGCATTGAGCTGTTTTCTATAAAAGGCGATGTGGATGTCAAGGATTGATGCTGAGGAGAAGAAAAGTTAGTGGTTGTAACCAGTTCCTCCTGGGTTTATTGAAAAATGTTCAACATTTTGATCAAAATGATTTTTTAAATGTAGTAAATCTGGGAACAACCCACTTACAAGTTCTGTTTTCCCCCTCCAAAAAGCACGAGGCCGTCCAATGTGTCGTCAGCTAAATTCAGATCCAAACTGGCACAGCAGCTGTTCAGTGACAGCACTTGATTGTTTTTCTTCTTTATAATGGTACAGAAGTAGTGTAAAATAATTAGATGCCAGTTGCCTTTTCTTGTTTTTAGTTTATTTTCATCATTGTATATGTGTTTTTTTGAACAGCAAAGGAGTCAAATCCACCCACAGTAGCTGCCTTTTGTTTTCATTGACGTCAGAAGTGTTGACCTTTTGGAGAGGGATCATTATTTTCCATCTCATCCTTGTGTACAGTGACGAGCGCAAAGCTGTTTTTATCCCTCTCACTCCTGAAAGGGATGGTGCGCACCTCTGCCACCCACAACCATTATACAGAACAGAGGTTAATGCAGGGTGGACACTGTACGAATGGCTTTTTACGAGGCGGATGCATTCAACTCGATGAGGCATCTCTCCCGCCGCTGGCTACCGCTGAGGGCTGTTTCCCTGAAAACAACAGCACACATTGACCCTATGCTCTGACTAGCTCTCCCTCTCACTGATGTGTGTCTGTGTGTCGCCTTTTTTCACTGAAAGCAGCGTCGGTGCCAGACAGCACACGCTATAAAAGTTACCCAAACATGCTGTCTATTTGAATACACATTCTAGACTCGTGTGAACTACTGAGGCATAAACGTCAATGCAACGACGCGTTTGATGGTAGCACATTTTGTTATTGTTGCGTCTTTTGGTTGTATTTTTCTCATCATTAACTGTCTTCTATTCATTGCTTTGATGACACACAGAAGCACACACACACACACACACACACACACACACACGTTACATACTGTCACTTTCACATGAAGCTGCATATTTGAGGTTGGCTCCAGTCTGAGTGGCAAGGCACAAAAGTTTGATCGCTTAATTGTTCATTCCTCTCAGGGTTTGTGGTGCTGTGGTCACTAATTGAACTTTGCGAAGGAGCAGGGCACATAAGGGCAGAGTTGCACTGCTGAGAAGCACACACATCCCAACTAAACAGAAAAAGACTGGATTGGCAAATACACAAAGATGAGAGCAAAAATAACACTCTCGACCCAAATTTAGAGTCCCACTCTTGCGGCTCCTTTTCAGATTATAGGGTGGAGAATGGAATTTTTTTTATTTTTTTTACTCTGTGGATGTTGTGTGTATGTGCATCACAGGCCTGGTTAGCTACAGTTGAGGAGGAGTCATCAGCTTGTCACTTCATTTATTTTAGGACTGCATGGCATTTTAAGAGAGTGTTCTTTGCAATCTCATCACCTAAGTGGGCGGCGTGTGCTTTGCTCTGTTATCAGGAGAACCCTGCTATTCATTAGACACCCTCTACAATTGTGGTCAGTGTGCCCAAATAAATAATTAAACACAATGGGCTGTTCAGAGATCCGAGCCGAGATATTAACAGCCACACCTTAAACCTTAAATCTATGTGTGAAATTTTCTCTCTGAGAAGGTTGATACATCAGTAAGCACCCCCACCCAGTAGCCCCAGGTTGCTTTCCACTGCTAGTACTTCAGCTCACATGCAGTAGATCCCTGAGGTGTTGAGGAACATTTCCTGCATGCGGTCATATGTTAATAGGAACAGGGATCGATGTTCAGGGAAATCTGTACCGCCACTTTCCCATCTTAAGTCCAAGTACCACTTCAGAGGAAATGCTGGTATGACTGTGTTGTCAATAAAAGCAATAATATTTCAGGGACAAGCACATGAAGGTTTACTTCCATCTGACAAAAGACACTTTCACATGGAGCGAGTGAACCAGTCACAAGACTCCGTTGATGACATATTTGAATCTGTGTATTTCTGATTAAAGTAGATTATAAAAACATTACTTGTCCACCAAAATTGTTGACCATGTAACAAATTACAAGAACTTTGGTACTAGACAAAAACAGCTTCTTGTCTGCCATGTTCCTGGAAAAAAAAATACATGATGTCCTCTGCTGTGTACACGTATGTCCAGCGTTGCCCCAAGGAGGTTAAAAAGATAAGTCACTGCGTCATATCAATGAGGTACCACACATGCACAATGAAATCTGGTCTGCACTTGCCGAAAGGCTCAATATGTGGCCCACCATAATAGAACATGGGTACGGTTGATTTGTTTTACCAAGGCCTCAGCAGTTGGGCAGTGAACACAGCATAGCTCTCCATCAGTTCTATTTTCCTCAGCAGCAGTTTCTTACTGGCAAGGTGGATGATTGATCTGTCGAACCGTTCAGAGCTGATCTGATTGGAGAGAAGCAGCTTCTGCAAGTGAAGGCAAATTTTTAGACCGAGCAGAAGTTTCATTCACTTTCAGTGTGCCTAACATTCTGCTGCTTTGTCTCTGCCCCGAGTGTGCTCTGCACTCCGACACTGTGGTGCTGTAAATAACCAAATGTATATCCAATAGTGCTCATAATGAATGGTCCAGCTCCAAAAATAGAAAGTTTGTTTGTGGCAGCAGATGTTTTAATTGTGGTGGGCTGCCACAAATAAATGAATGTGTGGGAACCCCTGCTCCCATGGGGTCAAAGACTGTGTCCCAGCCTTCAGTGAATAGCCTTGCCCAGTCGTGTAGTTGTAGTTCATTAGGTGGGTGTACCAAAAGTAGATGGGTAGGTTACAAAGGAGGAAGTAGATATACTTTCTCATATATTCCGAGGTGGGTATACTGTAAACAATCAGGAAAATAGGTGGCTATAACCTGAATACCTGTGTATACCCTCCACTACACCACTGGCCTTGGCCCAACTTCTTCCCCTTCTGTTGAGTTTAATAGCAGTTGGCATCCACAAGTGTTGCATTAACACCATCTGCTGGACGGTCCCCTGCCTCATCTATTTCAGCACTGCCATGGCATGTGTGAAAAGTTGCAAGATGGAAGTGTTCCTGAATGGAGTGTGAGTTTGACATGTAAAAATCACTAGCAGTGTCTGAAAGGTTATCCCAGTAATTTACCAGAACTATGTGCAAAGAGGCTTAGTCTTATACTCAGTCTTATATGCTGTCTTCCTCCAGGTAAGGACAGAGTCTTCAACACTCCCCTTTGTGAACAGGGGATTGTGGGATTTGGTATTGGTGTAGCCGTTGCTGGTGCCACAGCCATTGCTGAGATCCAGTTTGCTGACTACATCTACCCTGCTTTTGACCAGGTAAGAAGGGCTGCAACTAATAATTACTCTCATTATCATTTTTTTTCTTTTGAGTACTCCTTTTTTAACCATAAAATGTTTTAAAAATGCAAAAAGTGCCTGTTATAATTTCTTAGAGCCCAAGGTGATGTCTTCACATGTCATGATTTGTCTCACTTTACTGTCGTGTATGAGACAGAAAATTCTTAACATTCAAACTTAACATTTTGGAAGCTGTGGTCCAGGAGGAACCTCCCTCTCAGCAGTGGATCACATTCACTGGCATTTTGCAGGTGTTTGGTTAAAGGGATGGGTTAGAATGAGGGGAAAGTACACTGACGTAACTTCTAAAACCTGCCTTTTGCATCAAAACCCCTTCTTTTCAGTGTCAGGAAAACCAGGACCCACAGACATCACACAGTTATTGGTGGAATCAGCACATTCATTCCAGTGATAACTGTTTTTCTGATAGTTCAAGGAAGAAATTTGATATAAAGGAGCACCTAATAACTTCAGATCATACCTCACATTCATCAAATTTAATCATTTTCTTCTGTATCAAAAAGGAGTCTCAAATGAAATCCTTGGCTTTCTCGCCGACTCCATGGCAACATCGTATATCCTCTCTGCATCAGCCAAAGCACGTTGAGAACTATAT
The DNA here is from genome assembly GCF_006386435.1 of Epinephelus moara. Lineage (NCBI taxonomy): Eukaryota > Metazoa > Chordata > Actinopteri > Perciformes > Serranidae > Epinephelus > Epinephelus moara. The sequence continues at coordinate 12,499,360 of NC_065511.1, read as the reverse complement.
TGGCAAAAATCAAAAGATATTAATCACAAATGGAAGTAGAGGGAGAGATAAAACAACACGCGTGGGAAAAAAACACTATAAATACATGTTATGGCAGCACTAGAGCTGAGAATATCACATCCCCCTGGTTTGTAGATATAGCACCACTCACATGCTAAATGATATCGGAGTGGGCTAAGTATTCCTGGAAATAACAGTGCATGGCTGAGTGACTACAGACCAGAGTAAAAGCAGCCTTTTAAAGGTTAAAAACAGTAAACAGAAAAAATACTGTGGTTGATGTCTCTAATGGCAAAGTTTGATTTGTGTGTGAATTATAGTTTGAAATCACTATGCTACATATTTCTATGCTGCAGAAATGTAGAGCATAGAGCTACATCAACATCTAGGTGTAAGTCAGCAAAACACTAAGTAGAGGAGACACCATCAAATGTCAGATCGCTGTCTGGACCTGGTGCAAGTTACGGTTGTATTCTGAACTGTGACCAGTTTCTAATAAATTAATGACAATTAATAAGGCAATAGTTTCACTCAGTTGAGCCAATCAAATCCATTGTTTATTACTTAACTTAACAGTGTAAGCAACTGACCCGCTGCTGTCTGGCTACAGACTGTGTCTAAGACTGTCCCTGCTCTAATCAATGGAAAATGACGCACCTTGACTGTCATACATTTCATGCCTCTGCGCTGGCAATAGCTGTAACAGGAGGCATTATGTTCGGGTTGTCCGTATGTATGTCCATCCCATTCTCGTGAACACCATATCTCAAGAACACAATACCTTGAGGGAATTTCTTCAGTTTGGCACAAACGTCCCGAGGACTCACCAATGAACTGATTAGATTTTAGTTGTTATAGATCAAAGGTCCAGGACACTGTGACCTTGTCTGTCTCATTCTTGTGAATGTGATATCTCAAGAATACCTTTCGGGAATTTCTTCAAAGTTGACACAAATGTCCACTTGGACTGAAAAATAAACTGATTCGGATTTGGTGGTCAAAGGTCAAAGTCACTGTGACCTCATAAAACATGTTTTGGCCATAACACTAGAATTCATACGCTAATTGTGAACAAACTTCACACAAATGTCTACTACAATATAATGATGAAGTGATGACGTGATATCCAATAGGACAAAGGTGTACTTCACTGTGACATCTAGGGATGGGCAGCACAAGCAAAAACACTATTCGAAAATCATGGCAACTATTCGACAATTTTTCGAATAATCGCCCCCATCTCTCAGGGACAGACGGAGATGTAAACTGTAAGAAAAACTTGACTGGTGTGCAGAGGCATACAACTGCAGGGCAATATTTCTAGTTCTTTTTACTGGACTTTTTTGGAGTATGCATACAACTGGCACACACTACTTCGTAACGTTGCACCCTGAACTTTGACCCTTTTGCTCATCTATCTGGCAGAGTCATGGGTGCAGAACTTTAAGCAAAAAGAAAAAGTTTGCAATTATTTGTGTTAAAGATAGCTATTCGTTATCCTTACAAGTGCCATACACCTTTGAGAGACATTAAGTATTGTTGATCATATGGAAATGTATGTTACTGGTTTTATTTGATAGACATAGGGGTAGGCTACAGGACACAATTTAGATGTTATGAGGTTCAGACCTTTGCCAGGAGGAAATTTTAGGAACTGGTCTGGACCTGTTTATATTTTATTTGAATACCCATGCAGTTGAGAATATGGTTGTGCAATATGTATGTGGTTTGTATCCATGCGACTCTCCCAGTACTATGTATATGCGTAGGAGTGATGGGGCCTCGTAGCAAAAGATGCAAAATTCAGTACTTTCAGGAACGAATGGAAAAAAGTCTGTGTGCAAGCCTAGCAGCCACTAATGTCAGTGATTTTATTTATTCATCTGAATGGCCTTCTGTCTGGTTTGTATATTTTATTCCTTGTTGTGTGCAGGTGTTTGATAAACAGACCTCAAATTCTCTATTAATGCATATTCTTCAATCAAGCTCAGAGAAATGTGTTCAACAAAGTGAGCCCTTTCCCATGTCGTCCTACTGAGTTTATTCTGAGGAAGAGTAATGTAGCATTAACAGGCTGCTGTTTTACTATGCATACATGGTGACACTTGTGTCATTGTGTTTATTCTCGCCCTCCACAAGATGAATGTGAGTCCCTGCTATATCAAGGCAACATAAAACAGTAAAGGTAATAATGGTGCCCGTTTCTAAAAGGCTCCGGCTGCAGTGCAGAAAAACAGTGGTACAAATCTGGTGTCCTTGAGTGGGCTCCTTCTCTCTCCTTCTGTGCTCTCGCTTAAAATAATGCAGTCCAAACTGACCTTAGAGAGACATAAAAGCTGAATTAACAGCCCACCTGAGCTTCAGGGAGAAAAACTTGGGACACCTCTCTGGAGGAAGCCCAGTATCAGAAACTGTAGGAATCGGTAAAGGGAACCAGACACTTGAGGTGATCGTTAAAAATAAAATGAGGTTTTTTAAAGCTTTAAGAGGAATAACAGAGAGAATGGCTCGGCACATGAAGTCTTAGTCCAGTTTCCACTGGTGTGGTCTTTATTCATAAAAACAAAAGAAAGCATTCTATTTTCAAGTTATCACCTATCAAACCAGCATGCACTTCATTATACCCTCATAATGTTTCCAATACATCATTGTTATTATCTTTTTACAGACTGAGCTTTGTTGCTTTTGCTGTTGCAACAACCCAGGTGTCCCATTAGGATCAGTAACATTTAATTTTCATATGTGCGGTTGTGTTAATCTGAATTATATTGATCTCTTTCCAGATAGTCAATGAAGCTGCCAAGTACCGCTACCGTTCTGGCAACTTGTTTGACTGTGGCAACCTCACCATTCGGGCTCCATGGGGATGTGTTGGCCACGGGTCACTTTACCACTCTCAAAGCCCCGAGGCCTTCTTCGCCCACTGCCCTGGCATTAAGGTCAGCCATATGAATTATTACAGACACTGACTTGTATTTCTTTCCTTTTTATATTGCTTCTCTTTGTGCAATTTTCACAATGTCACATCTTGCCACAAAAACATATTCAAAAGTTCTCTAGCAGAACATCAAGGTGTATAGGGTGGTTTAATTGCATTGTTGCAATTGTTGTTGTTATGTTAATACTCAAAGTAAATCTAGAGAGAAAATACAGAGTGAGAGAAATAAGGACAAGACATACAAGTGATGTTTATGGCCAGTGTTTCAACAAGTAAAGCAAATGAAAAATGAATGAAAGATGCTGAAAAAAACAAAATCTTGGTTTCTCCCAGTAGCACTTGAGTATAGTCAGCACGCAAAGAGGAAAGTTGGTGAAAAACAGCAGAACAACTGTTTCAACTGAACTCTAAAGATTTTATTCAGTCAAAGCTGAGGCTGACCCCTTAAATTTGATGAATTGTAGCCTATATGTTACAAGGCCCCAAGTGTATTAAATAGCTTTTTTATTCTCTGTAAATATCATCCACAGAAGAGTGCAGGTAAAATAAGTTTTACAAGTCTGTTGTTGAATGAATAGACTCAACAACAGTGAAACCAGGGCCACTTAAAGCATCTTATAGATACTTCACACCCCAAATGATCATTTGTGTATCAGTTACTCACCCCGTCTTATGTTTAATTTGGGAAGAAAACTAGAATTCTCTGACATGTCATCATGGTGAATTAAAAATCCAAAAACTGAGAAAATTCTTGATGAAGCGTAGGAGTCCTGAAACAACAGTAAAACAATATCAGAACGCTTCAGAGAAAACAGCATAGACGCACAACTGGTCTGTTCATGAGACTGGTTGTACGGAAGGGTTTTAAATAGTTTTTAATGCATGTGTTTGGGAAGTACCGAGCATACAGTTGGATAAAAGAGACTTGGATTATAGTGCAGGTATGTGTGAGAGTTTGCAAACAGATGTTTTGATGTAGCTTTGCTGTTTAAAGCGGACCCCATTGATTTTAGTTCATCTCCTTTTTTGAGTACTGTGTTTACCATGGAGACGTGGGAAATCTGTTTTCATCCCAAGAATGCAACGCAGGGTGAATAATTGATAGACAAAATGCCATATGAGGAGTGAAGTATTCCTTTAAATAAAATAGCACCAACCAAAATCTAGAAGGATAACATGGTGGGGAAATTTTAGTCAGTGAGAACTGGAGTGCTGCTGGAGGAGATGAGATGATGAGAAGGTAAAGAGGGTTAGAAGGAAACCAAGGGTTAAATTACAATCTAATCCTGCCTTAAATTCACTCTGAAGATACGGTGCTCTTGCTCTGTATGAACAGAAAACCAACATTTCTGACTTTTGGGTGATGGTATCGTGGCGAAGGTAGTACAGCACTTTTCACTACAATTTCTTGTTAGCAATGACAACTCAACTATCCTCTTTCAAATATTGACACAGGGTGTTGTTAATTGTTAGTAATTAAACATTTCAAGAATAACTTGGCAACTCCCACTGGAACTGAAAAGAAGCCCATCACCTCCAGGTTCAACTTTATGCACACTTTCTCTCACGCATTGGAGCAACATCTTGGAGTTGTTTGATTTCATCCAAAAGTGGCAGTACAGCTGTTTTCTACTCCAGCTCAACCAAGTAAAGAAACTGAAAGCAGTGTTGATTGTTGAGGCAAACAGCTTCTTTGTCAGTATGATACAACTTTAAAAAGATGCAGGGACTTGAATAAGAAACAGATAACTCTGGAACAGCTTTGTTGTGCACTATTGTAGTGGCACCTGGAGGAAATAACTGTCTGGTCATATACATTTAGTGGTATGTTAACTTCATGCTCAACTCTAAACACACCTGCAAGCTTTAGGCTTTTATAAAAGGAAGAGAGAGCCCGGGTCTTTGAGTTTGCATATGTGACCAGCCTGAGGAGAGAAACAGAAACTTCTCATAGAGATGTGATGCAGGATACGGTATTCCCTGATAGCATCACTGAAATGGAATCAACAGCATGTGCTCAAAGTAAACAAGTTAAAATGTCAGGCTATAACATCCCACCCTGCTTTTTCTACTGAGCATACATACTGTATATAATTATCATCAGTATCTCATACGCCACAGACAGTGGATGACTGTATGGTTTACAGCTACAGTTTATCCACGCTGAGTAACCATCACTGAGAGCAATAAACATGTTGTCTCCCAGCAAAGGTCAGGCTGATAAATGTTAATCTTTATGCATACTATCAGCTCTGTGAGCTCCGCCTGAGAGTCAGTCCCACCACACAGTCTGACAGGCTTTTTTTCAGCTTCAGCCCAGTGTTGCTCTGATACCCCAATACTGACCTAAATACCATTAAGAGATTTAACATCTGACACAAATGCAATGCCAGAGAGACGACACTTGATATTAAGAGTTTGTAATATTGTTTGTGTCTTAGCCTGCTCTGTATATTGAGCAGTTTTGTATCAGAGTCCTAACAAACAGTTAAGTTGGACTGAGTCCAGTTTAAGCCGTATTGGCCTGTCTGATGATTTTACGTTCTTCTTTTGGAGCCATTCTACTTTACACACTGTAAAATGTGAACACAAGTTCAAATATAAAAATCAAAGTTGGATATTTTTCAGACGTGGCAGTGAAGGTGAAATTGTCTTAGCATCATTACTGAGTCTAATAATGTCCATCATATGTTCCTCAGGTTGTAATACCTCGTAGTCCAGTGCAGGCCAAGGGGCTCCTCCTCTCCTGCATCGCTGACCAAAACCCCTGCATATTCTTTGAGCCCAAGATCTTGTACAGAGCAGCAGGTAAGCTCGACTGTGAATTGCATTGTTAGTTGTGTTCATTTGCCCCCCTGATGTTCAGCTTTGTGCCTGTGTCCCTCAATCTGTTTGCGTGGGCACCTTATTGAAAGCAAATGTCCTCCTGTTTAGGGGTGTGAGGCAAAGCAAACAAACAATGTGACTGACTGCAAACAATGTAAGTTAGTTCAGCAGGACCACAAGTGTGAAGCAGACCGTTTAAATGGGCTGTGACAGTGCCCAGCTGAATCCTCTCTCCCTCCTCTCCCTATTTTGAGGGAACGTCAGTGTTAACGCCAGCATGGCTTTGGGCAGACTGCCGTGCAAAAGGTGTCCAGCAAAGTGGTAATAAATTCTTAACAGTTGTTGGCAGCTGTTGCAAAACAGTGCTGCCAAGGCTACATGATAATAATTTAATATACATGATTAGACAGAGTTGGAGGCTTGAAGATGATTGCTGAGCTCATTACAGTAATGAAAGGCAGAACCAGAACAGATTGGTACTACCAGCCTCAAAGCGAAACCTCTGATTTTTACAAGTTTTGTTAGTTTCCCACTTTGATAAGAGCCAGATGAGATTGTGAAATATTACAGCTGTCTGCTGTGATTGTTTCAATTATGGCACGAAGTAAGTGATCATTGTCCAAAACATTTCTTATGTTTCTGTGCGGTCTGATTTAAAAACCATTCCTCAGCACAAAGGGAGTGACTCTAATCATCACACCTCCCTCAATATTTTTCGAGTTTTTATGCCTCCATGCTGGCAGCAGTCGCAGCCAGAGGTATTATGCTTCCCGGCTGTCCGTCCATCCGTCTGTCCTTCCCTCTCATGAATGTGATATCTCAGGAATGTCAGGAGGGAATTGCGTTACATCTGGCACAAATGCCCGCTTGGACTCAACAATGACCCAATTACATTTTGGTGATCACAGGTCCCTGTGACCTCACAAACATGTTTTTGACCATAATCCACAAATCCACATGCTAATTATGACAGTTTAACAAAAATGTCCAATAGGATAAAATGATAAAGTGATGACATTTTATATCCAAAACGTCAAAAGCCATCTTCACTTCGACATCATAGTGTTCTGCAAAAAGATTTTTCTGGACATTTTTCAACACTATTTCTCAGGAGGGGAGATTGTGATCATATTTGGTTTTGCTGATATTGAGCTTCAGGTGATTGTTGTTGCACCATATGACCAAGCTCTCTATCAGTCCTCCGTACACCTCTGCAAAAATAGGCGCTAAGTGAAGACAGCATGTTTGTCACTGGAAATTATTCAATAGAATCATACATGTCAATACAATGATAGTTATAATTTCCATTTTGTCAAAAAATTTAGTTATTATTAAATTTCTTTAAAGTCTTATTATTTGAGTCTGGGTGGACATGGATGTAAACTGCACCTTGACAGATTGGCTGAGGCGTACAACCACAAGACAGTAATTCTAGTTAACGTTAAAGAGCAATAAAATATGTAACTTTCAAGATGCACTTGCAGCAAAATTCATTTAACATCTTATATGTTTGGTTCCACAGCCGAAGTTCCACAGTATTGACATTGATAATAGCTTCTTAAGCTTGTTTCTCTTGTTTCTGTACTGAGCTGTTAACTCCTTCTGGCATTTTGTGGTCAGGGTCCAATATTAATTAGTGAAGAGTATTATTAAAAAGGGAAAAAAGGCTTTTCAAGCTAAAAAGCATGTAAACTCCTTGCTACCGGTCAGTTAGCAACCGCTAACATCAACGGTCATAACTGTCTTCAATCCATTCTGTGCAAAAGAGATCATGAGCTACAATAACCTCCACTTTTTTAACTGTCCAGCTCCCCATTCTCTCAAAGGTCAGCACTGTCATGACAGCTTGCTATTGGTCAGCGGCACAAATTGTGAGTCAGAGTTCACCATTGTTTAACTGGACGCAAGAAATTTTGCAAGGATTTACTTTCCACCAGCGAGCGAAGTCACTGAATGCTGTGAACCCATTTGAATGAATTAATTTTGCTGCGAAATTTTAGATCTCTTGACTACTGATAATGATTGATGTGTTAGTGTATAGTCAGTAAATATATAATGTGTTGCCCTTTTCTGTTGCTATGAAGCACAAAGTTTAGCCAAAGAATATAAGAAAACATGACAGTACTTGATACCAGTGTATTATTCATGCCCCTAATACCTTACAGCTGTGATGGACTAAAAATCGGTCAAAGTCGTGTAGGATTCAGCGTCTGTGGAAGAACTGACTGGTCCAATTATGTTCATGTGTGTTGGAAAATGTAAAGCGCTGTGTCAGAGCAAGTTTTTGGGTATGATAATATGATACAGGAATGATGTCTCAGATTGATGGTTCAACAGGGCAGCCAAGAGCAGGTGTCAGAATTCTTGGCAGTGTGCTTGTTTGCATTGTTGCTAAGTTGATATGAATCATAGTTTATTTGTCTTTTAGAAAGTGATGACGTGAGCATCAGTAATGTGCTGCATGTAAGAGAGGTCTTGCTTGCCATGCTAACTGATGCCAAATATAATAGATACATTTTTAAAAGCCCTTGATAGGGTCAGTCAATTGAGCCAACATGAGTTTGGAGACATGTTTGAAAGAGGATGTGCTTACTGACCAGCTGCTTTTGTTGAGCTATAATGAACGCATCACTTAATAGTTTCAGCCACATTAACACACGGCCTCCTTTTTGTTTCTGGTTAGTCAGATTCTTTATGTTTTGAAAGCTGTGTGACAAATCACTCGTCCATTTCACACAGGAGGTTTATTACTGGTAGCGTTTCAGGGCTTATTTTGATTTCTTAAGGGGGCAGAGTGAGCCAGCTCTCGTGCCAGGTCCACATGCCTCTAATGACCTCTGCCTGGATTATGGAGTCGTGTTTTTAATTGCAGCGGCCTCTCTTTTCTTCGTGCAGAAGAGGATATAAACCACACATTTGTCTCATCGAGGCCGTACTGTTTCATGGAGCCTGAGATTTCACTTATTAAACCATAACCTAGTTTTCATAATTCAATTTTAACGTTCTGCAAAATGCTATTATTCCACACTAAGGGCCTATTTTCTGTCTCGTCTGGAAGCCTAAATCAGGAGTTGCATATGATTCACTCAAGCCCTTTATGTTGTTTTAATATAGTGAGTCGTCAGGATGGGCAATTTTTCTTTCCTTTACGGCTTCCCAAAGGCTTGAAAGGATCATGGAAGTCATTCAAGGTTTCCAGAAAGGTCTCAACCCAGCGTCTCCCCAGGGTATAATTACTCCGTCTAATTGTAAATATGACTTCTTGCTTTGCCATGTAGGACTGATTTCAGCAGTCTGGTTCAGAGTCCACTCACGCTTTAAAATCCTTTGCTCTGCGTGATTTCAGCCAAAGTCATGGCTGCAAATGAGATTCAGAGATACCGTAGTTAAAAAACAGCATTTAGTGATAATAATGTTGTGTCTGGGTAATATAAATATTGCTAATAAGCCGCATGTTTAAAAGTGATGGCAGTTTGAGTTTATGATAAGTTTTTTGCATTGTAATGATTTCCATGACCATGCTTCAGCTCTCCAAGACATTATTAACTATTATTCAAACCATATACTTACATGCACTTTGTCTTGGACTTGGGTTCAAAGAGAGGCTGGCTGCGAGGCCCCCCTTTTTGGACCAATGCCTCGTTTATGTGGCCCCTTTTCTGATTGATATCCCATCCCACCAATGTTTTGTTGTCAGGATTAATCAGGGTTATGTGCCTGTAGCTGGCAAAAGACATCATTAGGTCATGCGTCAGATTGTGCTGATAAAAGCACACTCTGTCTCTGGTGAGAGATGAGGTTCTGGAAAAAAGCATGAAAAAGCATTTGAAATGGGCCAGATAAAATGTTCTAGAGTAGGAACTGTGTTCTTTGACTGTCTGTCATTTCACCAGTTTGTCATGTAGTCTATCATTTAGGGTCCGGTCAGCATCTGAATATTTTATATGAAAACCACAGGGTGCATAGTGAAGCGGTTAATAAGTGTGTTCAGAATCGACCCTCGTTTATTTTGCGTGTGAGCTTGCATGTAATGTGTTTGCACATCAGCACTGATGGAATAATAATCTGTCATTGAATGTGTGTGTGTGTGTGTGTGTTTCCTCAGTGGAGCAGGTTCCCGTGGAGCCGTACACCATCCCACTCTCGCAGGCCGAGGTCTTACAGGAAGGAAGTGATGTCACTCTGGTTGCCTGGGGGACACAGGTAGGCGTTCCTGCGCATCACTGACAGACTCAGTGGGTGACCTGAGCAGTTTTAAGTTTTCATCTATCTTTGGATCATTTTCCATGGCCACAGGGAAAAAAAGGAGTCCAATCTCATCACCGCTAAATGACGTTTAAAGCCAGAGAGGCAAGCAGTGGATTAACTTTAAGTCTATCACAAGCCTCCTCTGTCCCAGCGGGGTCTCTCAGCCAGCTGTCTGCGGCTGTATCTGCCCAGACATCTCCACATCATCAAGGCTCTCCATGTGTTACCACCACACGTCTGCCACACACTTTCCATTGTTGCCTCTCCTTTTATCCGAGAGATTTTATTTTCTGCAGCTCTGTATCAAGGTGCCTGTAACTCACCAGGCATCATCCCCGACTTTGATTGTCCTCAGCCACTTAAACAGGCTTATCCAGGTCGTAATGTACCTGGAGCTCGGGAGGGGGGTCGGAGGGCATTGAAGGAAATCTTCTCCATCAAAGCCAGTATTATTGTTGAAGGGTGGACAGAGAAGAGCGGGGATCCAGTGAAGTAGTGGAAAGCATGGCTCTCCTTTCTGAAATGCCACTCTTCTTTCCCACCTCATTACTCCCCTCGTCCGTCAGGCCTGTGCAGATGAGAGTAAAGAAAACAACTTTCACAGAGTGGAGTGAAAGGATGAATGCCCAGTCCTCAGTTTCTGATCACCCAAACAGAGCATGTTTTTCCCCTAGTCTGAACAGCCCCTCTATTAGTGATTTCTCCCGCACAAAGAAAGTAATGGCAACATCGTTCTATAATAATTCCTTACAGTTACTGAGATTATTTGTTAGCTTGAGGCCAGGGCCTGTATCTTTTAAACTGGCGTGATTGTTGACAACTCTTCTAGTTGCGATGATTCAGATTTATCACAGCCATTTTTATTTAGAGGCAGCCAATGACGCCTGCCAGTAAACACGGACTCCGTGAACTCAAGTACTTTATTACACGAATGATGAATTAATAAGAATAACATGTTTTGAGTTTTAAATGGCTATTTTCAACTTTCTGTTTATTAGGCAGTTATCTACAAGAGGCTGTGCATTCCTCAGCAGCAAGCACAGTAAAAAACAATGTTTTATTATTGTTCTTATTATCCTTTTTTATTTATCTCCAGTGTACCAGCAGAGTATTTGCAGCTGATGTGAATGTTAAGTTATAAAGTTTTAGTTTGAACAGTCAATTTTGATTTTTTTTGTTTTGTTTTGTTTTGTTTGTTTTACATTTTTACATTTAAAGTTAAACGTGTGATATTCATTGTTGGGCTGTGAACCAATTCTTATCAGTTACACATTGTGGAGGAGGAGAAACATGTATTGCAGCTTATGTTTTAATTGCAATTAAACTGGGGAGGTTTTTATATGTTTAATACCTTCATACCTTCCTGAAGATTCATCAGAGTATATTTGCTATATGACGCTATTAGTGTGCAGCACTACCCAACCCCCCCACTACTGGCAACTTCGCTTCTTTCCCAAACCTCTCTTAGTTTTTACAGTATAATAAATACACAGTAGAAATTAACAAAATATTAAGAAAGATAGTTTCTATCTCCCACCGAAATACGACTAGCTTTATTGCCTCATTAACTCATGGTAAACACACTTCGTTCAAACTCGATAAAAACAAAATTCATCTCGCCAAAACCATCTTGGTTAGTCTTGTTATTGTTTAATTAGTTAGTCCAGTGTTTCAACAATCACCAACTCTGGTGTGGTCAAAATATATATTAAATTCACTGAGTTAGATGCAACGTTATCCCCACCAGCACCAGCTGCCTGTTCCACTAGTACAGACTGACCTCTGCTGTCACATGCTGTGCACTACATACAATGAGTTTAATAGAAAGAGGAGCGACTGTATTTTTGACAGTATTGAAAATCAAACCCTCAGGATTTTCAATCACCCTGGTATACCGTAATACCATGATACCACCCAAGCCTAATTGCAATATCTGTATCTCAGTATGTTTAATTGTAATGCAGTGCCAGTAAGGGCTCTGCTTCTGGTGAATGGTCAGTTCAACATCTGCCCTATTAGCACAAGCTAACACAGCAGCACTAGCTAACAATGCCACACTGTTGAACTGTCCCAACAAATTCACACAGACACAGCTTGACTCTGTTGTTAGACCCATTGAGTGTGCCAAGTTGTAAACTAAATGTTCAAAATGATGGTTACACTTCACCCCACTCCATTCAAATTATGGGTATTGAATGAAGAACTCCACTGACATCTTTATCACTTTAAGGGTACTGGAATTGGTATTGGTATCTTCAATTTTTAAAGAAACCCAGCCCTGATGCCAGTACTGCACTGTGGGTATTTAGCCCAATGTTGCAGCATTTCTGTCACTGGAGCATTTACGTGATCCAATATTGTCCAGCTGCATCATTGCTTGTTTGTTTTTGGGGGATTTTGCAAACGCTTTTTGAATCAGACCCAAGTCTCTGGAGTTCTAATAAATTTTACAGCTCTGCAGCATCTGGAAGTCATATGAGAATGTATATGTTTATGGCTCGTCACTATAGATATGTTTGTGTAAACCTATAATTGACAGACATAAAATGCAGAACAAATCTAGGACAGAGTTTCTGTTGTTGCAGGCGTGATATCTCAGCCAAGCTGTAAACTGCATTAGCTCATTAGATTTAAAGGCATTCTTCCTTTTCTTTTTCCACTTAGATCCATGTGATGAGGGAGGTGGCCAATATGGCTCAAGAGAAACTGGGAGTGTCGTGCGAGCTCATCGATCTACAGACCATCCTGCCCTGGGACACTGAAACCGTTTGCAAGGTAACAGAGACACAAGCGTACAATGTCAAACACAGCAGCCTGAGCAAAGATGCATCTCAGTTCTCATTTTCTGCTGACAAACTGTTTCATCGTGGCATCTCTTTCTGTTGCCTATTAAACCAGTGTTCTAAAAATATTTTATCTCTATTTTCATCTTTGGCCACAGACTCGCAGCCATGTTCTGCATCCCTAAGTGATTACACTACAATAGATCATTTAGATCATCATTTGGCATAAATAATGTTGCCGTTGAAGAGCTGTTGTTCATTGGATTCATCTTCTTACAGAAGATGTGTTTATTGTGGTGCAGAGGCAGTGTTCCTCTGGACTGTGTGGTTCTCTTTGGTGCTTGGTAAACAGGATTCCTTCCACAGCTGGTAAGACTTGACTACTAGTTTATGTTGCCTCAGCTTTATGCAGGCTATGGCTCTCACCAAAACAAAATATTTTATTTGGGAGGCCTCTAAGATGCGTTCCAGCGAGTATTCAGTCTTTATTTATTTTGAAATGTGGGGAAGGAGCACGACGCAAGACAGTTTGGGGAATAGTGGCATCTTTCCTGGTCACCATTTTCAAGTCTCAGTAGACTAAACCAGGAGGAGAGAGTCTGATGTTTTGAAAAGCTCTTTGGAGATGAAAACCAAGGTGTGTGTGTGTTTAGGTGGACCTTAAGGAGCTTCGCAGTGTATATACATCCTCTTCACTCTCAGGATGCTGCTTTTTTTAGTGGCCCTTGAATATGTCACATGCTGTCCTCTTGTGTCAGCATGGCTGCTTTTTGCAGATTAATCACCAGATCCATTTTAATTTTGCATATTTATCATCCAATTTTCATGCTCCCTTGGAGAAACATACAACTCTGTCAGCGAGCGCTGTGCCTCTCCTGCTGCCAAGCAAATCTTATAACTAACAGTTAAAGCACAGGATGAAATTGCGGTAGGAGGGTAGTAATTTAACAGGGAGTCAATTGGAACTGATGGCAGAGACTGTAGTATTGTGCTGCCACTGAAGGACTTGCGACTCGAAGTGAGCAGTAGTCAGATACAGATTGTTTGCTCAAAGAGGGGACTTCTCAAGTGAATGTGGTTTTAAAAAAAAAAAAAAAAAAAAAAGTTGTGCCCCATTAAAACCACTGCCATGAAATTGAATTGAGTGTTTATGTGCTGTTTAGTGGGCCTAATGCCAGGCCTGCCACCTCGGGCTTGTCAACAACATCTCTCCTTGTCATTTCCTCCAACCAAATGCCCTCTTTGAATGTCTGTCGATGTTGAACACATAAACCAATTTCCCCACAACCCTACTACACACACACACAAACACACACACACACACACACACACACACAAACACACACAACACAGATCCTGTTCTCTCTTTCATATTTGGCAGTTAAGTCACTGGTGCATTACACTGATACACTGGTATCCCCTGAGTTTTTTTTCTCTCCATTGAGATCCTTTTTTTCCTGGCGTGTTCTGCAGGCTGAGCACAGAAAGAGCTTTTTTTTTTTCATCAGGCTTTTATCAAATCACAGTGAAGGCACAGAATTAATTCTAGGCTAAATCGTGATCGTTATCACCCAGACTAATGCATAGGAGTAGACATTTAGGGCCTTTATTTTATCTTTTAATTAATCTGAAGCGCACGGGCGAATATCCAGATGTGCATTAGTCAGAATGAAACAAATGCCTGAACACACCCTAACCCTAAACACCCCCCTGCTTACAACATTAGACTTGTCAACACAAATAAAAGGTGGTGGAATCAACACTGGTTTGTTGCACAAAGCATTAATACAATATCTCTTCCTGTTCCTTTGATGCATAAAACATGCTGGCGGCATAACGCTGAGATAAGCTCTTGTGTCCAAAGGTAGACATGACTGCCATTGTCTTGACATGAAATTTGTCTGTGCTGCCACCTCTTAGGAATTCACTAAATGCTTTTTGACTTGTGAAGGACAGGTTGTTTGTGCTCTCTTTGTATCTTTATATTTAGTAATTTAGCAGGTGATGGAATGAATTAGATCTGAAACAGTTAATACATTAATTGACTTTTCAATTAACAGAAGTTTAATCAGCTGGCTTTCCCTATTTTCTATCACTGTAAATTAAATACCTTTTAAATTTTTGACTTTTGTTTGGGAAAATGAGGAAAATAATTGGAAGATATAATAATTATTTGCAGGCGTGGAGTGAGTACAGTCAGCTTCATTTATACTGAGCAATTCTGACGTATACTGCTGTATACTTAACTGAAAAATTATCAAGCTTATTATATTGTTATTTATAGAAATTATATTGGAATAATAATTACTGTATCAGCACATGTCTCAAGGATATACTTCAAAACAGACCAAAATAGTAAATTAACCTGATTTTGTTTGTACAATGGTGACTTCTTTGAGTGTCTGCATAGGCACGTGTGCTCACGTTTGCCTGTGCATACAGTTCTCTTCAGCCGAGCTCATGCCAAATGTATAATGCATAAAATGAGAAACAGCCCTTTGTGTCCTCAATAACCTCGCACAGTGGTGCCCTAACTACTGGGTGCTGCACAGCTGCACTGGGTTGGCATGACATCTCGATGGTTCTGTGGCTGCAGCTCTGCTGAGGCTCAGACATTAAGAGTTTCATTACACAGCAACCCACCCATGCAGAACTAGGTTAAAGAGAATATCTATACAGCACTTTTTTTTTTTAGGCCAACAGGTTATGGTTTCATTATGGATCAATTTATTTTTATGATGAGTGAATTATGATGAGTCTGATAGCAGTTCAAAACCAAAATATATTTAATTTACAGTGATGTAAAAGAGAAATGCAGCAAATCCTCACAGAAGCAAGAAAAAAAGTTTATGTGGAATGTTGATTCTCCCTGATACTAGATTACCCTGATTATGAAACGATAAGCAAACCTAAAATAATACCATTAAAGCAGGACCCATATTTGTGTAGCTGTTATATCAGTCTGTATTTTCACACAGTCTCCTGTCAGGCTCTTTGATCTGCATTAACCTTAATCCTTGGCCGTTTGACAGACAACAACTGGTGCATTTCCAGAGAAATGATGTTTGGAGTCATTGAGGGACACTTTCGACTTGTTTTTACTGGTCATCATGAGTGTATTTCCTCTTTGGCAGCAAAACACACCACACCAGCCTTCAGAAACTCCTGTTGAGTGAACTGTACTGACAAAACATCTTTAGGGCTTACTAAAATAAACACTATAAACTAACCTGTAGATACTCACTAGCCTTAGTGCAGCATTAAGGTTACAAACAAATCCAGTATTTTTTGAATGTCGTCATGGCCTTTTTTTTCATGCTCACAGTCTATAGACACTAAAGGAAAAAAAGGTCGAATGGGGGGAAAAAAGGATTAGTGGGGTACACGTCTGATAATCTTGTACCCACCACTGGCTAATGTTTAGCATTTTTCCCTCTTAAATAACTGTAGCAATTAATTGATTACCAAAATGGTTGACAATTTTCCATGTATTGACTAATAGCTTCAATCCTAAAGAGTTTGTGTATTGCAACAAGACATCAGTTTTCAGCATTTAGGAATTTTATTCTTTCTTGGGCATGTAGTAGCTCCACATGGGCTCCTAACACATAGTTGTCATAACTGATGATAGCAGACCAAAAGTAGAAGGGCAGCCAAAGAGTGCGGATCTCTGCCAAGGCAATGTTAAAGAAAGTGAAAAATCACTTGTGTATCAGTCCCATAATACTGATCCGCTCCAAAATGTGACGGGATTTTCCTGGGCTCATGCTACCCTCTTCCACCAAGTTTCATGAAAATCAAACCAGTAAAGTATCCGTAATCCTGCTGACAGAAAAACAAACCAAACCAAAAACATAATCTCCTTGGTGGAGATGAAATTAAATATTATATTCGATTATAGATTAACATTAAATTTTCATCGCTACTTTTTATATCACTGTGTAGTCCTGGGGCCTGTTGTGGTGTCTCAGAAGCTGACATGCCTTTTGTCTTAGTAAAAAATGTGTACTGTTTTGTGGAGCCTTTTGTAAAGGTTCTTATCCTCTGAGAAATAGATTTTTGGGACTTTTCTAAGATGTAGAGAGGGAGTAGCCAAAACATTG
This sequence comes from Epinephelus moara, assembly GCF_006386435.1. Lineage (NCBI taxonomy): Eukaryota > Metazoa > Chordata > Actinopteri > Perciformes > Serranidae > Epinephelus > Epinephelus moara. The sequence goes on along the minus strand of NC_065511.1, from coordinate 12,482,462 downwards.
TGTCAACTTCTTAATTCAAAAGATAGTACACCTGGTGTCAAGCTTTTCCGGCGTGCACACATCTCTGTAAAGCTGGCCTTTTGTACTGCTTATTAACTGGCCGTCAGATGCGGTGAATGTGCAGACGGTGAGATAGGCCGCAGACACACATCCGGCTGCTGGCAGCCAATTAAAATTTCCTGTGAGTCACATTTACCTTGCATATCTTTCAGTCAAGGGTGTGTGTGCACATGTGTATGTGCTGTGTGGTGAGCTGATTTATATGAAGCTAGAGTGTTGCATTTTAGTGTGGATGTATAAAATAAATGAAGAGTGATGTGTCTTTCAGCATGAGAGATCATTAAGGCAACGCTCTGGAGGAACATGCCATCTTTCTGTTCTGAGGGATCCATTCTGGCAGCCACCAGCTATACTTGGATCTAAATATATTCAGCCCTCCCATTGACAAAGGGAATCATGGGCAGAAATTGCTGAAAACGTAGAGAAGTGAGTGTATTTTATTTTGACCCGCTGTCTACAGCGGTCCAGTAAATGTAATAGTTGTTCTTTATGGGATGAACAAAATGGCTGGTTTACCTCTGCCAGACCAATGGCTCAGATGATATGCTGTGGAAAGTCTTCCTGTCGTGCTTGGAGAGTCTGCGTGTGGAGATGTAGTTGTGTAAAGATGCTTATAGGAGCACATGCTGCATAAGACCTTTTTATTCCTCACTGAGTGGTCCACTCATCCCTATTGTTTAATGGCTTCTTTAATGTATAGATGGCCAGTTAGCTAACATATTGTGTCCGTTCTCACATGGATCCGCGTTTGTTTGACTTGGCTCTAAATTAGCGAGTCAGCAGCATAAAAAATCTCTGCCCTTATTATTGTATTAGTCCATCGTTGCTGATTCAGCCTCATTCTCAGGTTTTCCAGATCCGGCCAGTGAAGTATCAGAGTGGCTCGCCAGGGCCAGTCCATAATACAGTCATCGGTTCTGTAACCATGATTGGAGACGGCGCTTCCCACAGCACCATACACAGGTCCTGTTGGGCAGCAGCTAGTGGACCTCGACAAAAAGCCTCTTATTTTCCCCTTCAGTGGTTCTCCGCTTACTGTTACTAATGGACTACGTGACAGCTCTGTCTACCGTCGAGCACATCTGTCCTTTTAAACAGGCCTGTCCAAGACAAACCCGCTGGCATCAGTTGGCTGATGTGGCCAGGGTGAAGTTGCTGAACTAAACTTGGGAAAGCCCCACAGAATGGCTCCAGAGTTCTTGTGTGCGTTTCATCAATAAAAGTAAATCATGTCAAACTTTTTTGTCTTTTGGACAACTTTGATTGTTTCCCACCTTTTTCCCTCATTGGGCTGTCATTTTTTCAAAAAGTCAAGTTTGAACGAATTTAAAATAACACATAATTTGTTCAGATCACTTTGAATTCAACCCATATAACGTAATGCTTCTTACAAGCCTCTGACAAGGGTCATAGGATGAGTGTGGCAAAGTGGGCAGACAGTCGAGTTTGTACAGTTCAGGTCGCTAAGCTCATTTCTGGTTCCTCCTCTGCCTCACTGCAGTTACAACTAATCTAGTAAATGCAGCAATAGCTTCAGTCAAAGCAGTTGTTTACAGTTTGTCAACAATTGAGTAGAGCATAAGAGAGATGTGTGAGAGATGGCAGCATGAAGCAGCTGACCCTGTTACTTTCTGCTTACAGACTGAGTCAGAGACTGTTTTCTCTGCTCTTACCAAAGTAACACGACACATCTTGACCATGTTAGGATCGACTTACAGCTGTGAGTCAGCTTTCTATGCTGCTATGAACATTATTAAAACCAAGTACCAGTCCAGGCTCACCAAGAGTACCAGCACGTGTTCGTGAGAATGGCACCAACTTCATTCAAGTTGAGATTCATACTACTGGCAGGGCAGTCTCAGTTCTCTCACTACGAATTACAGTAGAAAAACATGTCCATAGTATAAAGAGAAAAGGGGCTGCTCAAAGCCCTGTCTTTTCTTTTTCTTGAAATATAGACCCTAAGTTAATGTGCTAGAACTAGTTTTATTTGTGCTAAAGATAACTATTTGTTTTCTATACAAGATCAATGTGTCTGTATGGTAAAGTAGCCTACATTAAATAATTGACTATACATTTTGTTGAAATGATATGGGAACGTATGTGTTTGGTTTTGTTTGTTAGATGTAGGGTTAGACTACAGGATGCAATGTAGCCATTTTGAGGTTTTGACCTTTGCTGAGAAGAAATTTTTAGTAATTGGCCCTCTCTGAATTTAAATGGAATACTCCTGTTGAAGAGGAAGTCAGCTGCTTTTTAAAAAGTCAGCAGAAAGCCTCGTCTTTATCGGTAATTTTGCCACCTTCATGTAGAACCGAAATACTTTCATAGAACCAAAATACTTTCACACACTGTTTCTCAGATGCTTTGGTGTCCTGATTAACTTAATAGCACGGCTTTGCTTGTAATTGTCCTCCTCCATTTTTATTTATAAGCTTAGTTTAATGATAGTTCAATCGGTCAAGCTGATAGTGTATTTGTAGAAATGGCCTCTAACCTTACAACTGAGAGTTGAAAGCGTGCTTTTCTTCCATCTTTTTATGACTGATGTATTCAAAGGGTCAACTGTATATCCCTAATACTTTTACTAAAAGGTAACTGCACAAGATGAAGTGGGCCAAGAGGATTTCTCTGTAAGGAGTGCTGGTATCTTCTAGGAAAAAGCTGTTTTTTATAGCCTCTGTTGTGTTGGTATCTCTTAGTTACTCGCTGAGCACAAAGCTCGGCCTGTCATTTTTCCTCCTTGTCTTCCTGTTATCTCTGCTTTTCTCACTCGCTTAGTATTATTGGAGTCAGCCCACAGATTTTTGTTCATTTCAACCATAGGGAGTGAGTTAGTCGGGGCATGTCCTCTTAGCAGGTCTGTGCTAGCTTGTGAGTTTGCAAGTCCCATCTGCTCCCATAAAAGACCTTAAGTCATAATCCATCCAAAATCTGTCTTTTCGGTACCAAACACTCGCCCCCTGCAGGCTAGAAAGGTGGATGATGAATGGGGTGGGTTGTAGCTTTAACCCCTAACCACAGCACAGCTGAACACGTGGTCTGCAAACACAAACAGAAACCTAAGTCCTGTGAAGACAGTAATTTTAAATTTGCTCCTTCAGACCCCAAAGCACCATATTCACACACATTATCAAACCTAATATTTTAAACAACAGCTGCTTTGCCTGTGAGTTGCAGCTATTGTTTAAACCTGTGAGATTTCTGACACATCAAAGCCATTGTTGATCTCATCAGTCAGTTGTGTGAGACCATGACAAAAATGCTTATCACTAAACCTTTGACACTGGGACATCTTGATTTGCTGAACCAACTACCGTATATCTATATTTGGGAGCAATGCCGGTTCCAATGCTATTCTATCGAGACTTGGGCTGGCCTGTAGGTGTGCCTGGTAACAGTTTTCTCCAGCTCATTGTCTTCTCTTAAATGTGTGTAAACTTTCTCCCTCAATAGATGTGTCTCTTGGCCTGCTCTCCAGCTGAAGTCTCTGTGACTGCAGCGCTGCCTGGATCTGAGCCCTCGCAGTGATGCAACAAATTTGGCTGAACCTGTTCAACCCTCCAAAAACACACGCAGGAGGAGTCACTTAAGGACTTGCAGTGCACAAGTGCACCAATACATCAAGTCACAGCACATAAAAACGTTTCTGTCCAAGTCACCGACAAAGGCATAGTGAAATAGATGGTTAATTGAGGAGGAAGAGATGTAGGAGGGTGCTTATGGAGGAGTGTGCAGCAGCATCTGTTCTGATTCTTGGAAGTGATGCAGGTTGCAGTGCCTGCGTGTTCTGAGTGCTTTGCAGTCTGTTGACTCACTGTACCGATAAGACCTCCTTATCAAGGCTCTGCTTGCCCCCTCACTTTCTCTTAATGGTTTCAAGCTGTAATGTGTGTCCAGAGCCAAAGAAAGCTGGTAAATACAGTGTATGGGAGCAGGCGGGAGTCAGGCAGGACACAGGACGCTCGGATATGTTTGTTTGTCATGCACTGAGGTGGAAAAAGACAAGAAAGCAAATTGACTCAGGGAGCCACCAGTGCTTTGTGCTCAATGTCAAGCTCAACATGTTCTATTTTGACGGCTGTGGTTGTTATTGTTTTTAATACCACCTACCATAATTATATGGAGGGAATAATCTGTCATTTGATGTTGGCATAGGGAGATTTTAACAGAGCAGTAGACCATGGACTGATGGAAAATATTCCAAAATTGCAACCACACATTAATATGGAACATATTCATTAAAAAGATGGTACTTTAAAACAAATGTGATTGTCTGTATTTATGCAAAACTGATCCTGGCTTCTTCAGATGGAAAAGATCGTTTGATAATGAATAAAAACGGACTCTGAAGCCGTCCCTTTGCTTTAAACATCGAAACCATCATTTAAATATTTATGACCAATAAAGAAGTCTGGCTGTTTCTTCCAGTGGGAAAATCAAATAAGCAATATCAATGAGTTTCTATCCCCAACCTCACTCTTCTCAACGTCTTCTGAACATGTTTTGGAAAACTTGATGTAACATCAAAATGTCCGAGTGTCAGAATTATTGTGGTTAAGTGAGCTTTTAATTTCATGATCAGTGCTCTTTGTGGAAAGAATCTGCCAGGGGGTTTTCTGTTTCTCCAGTTTTGACACAGGATTGTTCTGCCACATCTGGCGGGAGCATTTTTAATAACTCCATAGTAAACATCATGAGCTTTGCGCAGTTCACAAGAGACCCTGAGCTCAGTTACAGAGTAAATGATGATGATGTCAGCTTAATAATGATTCCACAACTTGAAGCATTTATTTTTTGTCAGGTGGTCAAGTGGAAAAAAATAAACTGATATTTTCTTGTTTTTTTTAAAATGTTGCTTGTGAAGAAGCCAGAGAAAAGTGACAAATTTATATTTTACAAGGACTGGATGCTTTCCCTATCCCACCACTTAAGAAGTCAGCTTTCACATGTACCACTCATAGTAGCCTCATTATCCTTGTGTTTCAGCTACAATAATGTTGAGTTATGAAAATGTGTGGAGCTTTTCCAAAGAAGCCAGGTTTCTGAACGGCCACATGGAAATTTGTTGAAATGAGTCTGCTGGCAAACACCGCTTCAGAGCACGCTTCCATGATCCTATTTTGCATGTTGCATGTGAACATGGAGCAGCAGGTTTTATTTAACTTGTCACCACACTGGTGATGCTGCAACCCAACCTATAAACTTGTTCACTGATTGTACTTCACCAGCAGAGATCCATCCCTCCTCTTCACTTAGTATATTGCGGTGTCTCATGACATAATCCGAACCTGGCGACATCACTTCTCGTCCTTGTTCCAGCCGCAGCTTCCTATGACCCATGCATTTCCATGAATGTCAACCGAAGAACGTACAGTAGAAACGCTGGCCAATCCTTTTCGCTTCATTTCCCAATGAGAAAGATGAACCTTGAGCTTGTCATTATGGTAATGATTTAGAACAGCAAATCACGGCTACCAACAGGTGGCCTCCAGATGAGGGCCCAGGACCTGCCTGTTGCTGCTGTGAAGAAGAAGAACGGCTTGTTTCCACTGTATTTTAGACTAGTGTTATTTAAATAAGAGCAAGGCTACAGGAAACTGCAAAACTGTCTGGACAGTAGTAATGACAGGGTGAGAGAGCGTCAGTGAAATTGTAACCGTATGAGTTGAGTTTGTGACACTAATTTTATTTAGTCTTGATGATTTTTTCTTGCAATAATTGCTTGATTTGATAAAATGATAATAGACCTCTCAAATGACTTCCATGAACAACAAAAAGAAGTAATATTAAAACAATAAAACCACAAATAACAAAATAAATCATTGCTTTAATGTGAATCTATTAAAAAGGTTCAATAAAACCCATTAATGTCCAATAACACTGCAGGTAAAGTTATCGTTATTTTAGTAGTCTTTTTAAAGTAACATCTGAATCTGAATATGAAAAAAGCCCAAGAACAAAATTCATAATGTTACTATTTTCCTTTGCTTTTGTTTTTTCTTATCTTACCCTCAATGATAGCCCCAGATTTAAGATTAGATTAGTAGAGGGTTTTTTTAAGCTTCTGTGGTTGTTGCAGAAATAAATGTTCTATTAACACTCTACTACTTTGGTTCTGCAACAGTTGTTACTGAACCAAAAATCACTAAAATTACAGAAATGATTTATAGAATAATTTCCAAGCAGTGGTTCATGTATTCTACAGTTGCCAGGGAGTATTCAGAAAGACTGAGGTGTCCCTCAGCTAATATTAAAAAAACTAATTTGGTAAAAAAAGAAATGTATATATGATGTGAGGCTGATTTTCAGAGTGTTTATTGTCATGCCTCTCAACAACCTGCTGTAACAACTTAAAATGACTTGCTGTGATAGAAAAAAACATGCTGTACTTAATCACATTTGATTATTTCCTTTTATTTGGAACTTCCATACAAACAAAAAAAAAGCAATTGCTTCATGAGACAATGATTGTGATTTAAAAAAAGGCTCAAAACAGTAAAACAAAATGGAAGCTTTAAGGTGTCTGAAAATATAAATTTCACAGGTTTCTATAGTTACAGCTTCAGTCTTCTCCTACATGTCTGCCCAAATGACTTTACCTTGCAAGGTAGCTGGAATTGCTATGACACGAGAATCAAGAGATCACATGAGAATCCAGCCCTACATAGCCTGCCCCAAATAGCTCCAATGGTAGAAATTATATTGCCAATCTCTACCGGGGGACATATTTCTATTGTCGTACAGTATATGCCATCATATCGCCCAAACCTAAATAGCACCAATGCAAACCTGACCAAAACAACAGAGCAGAAACAATGAGACCAAACATGAACACCAACAACTTTGTGTCTTGTATGAAAAAGTAATAGTAACAATATTAGCTTTATAAAATAAATATTCTCCTGTTAAAATCCATAAAAAACACTGTGGTAGGTGTCAATGAAGGGGTACTTGATAGGACCGTGAGGGTACATCAGACAAAGACTCCATTTGCACTTAGTTACTCCATGTGTCTCAGGAGGTTCAGAGAGCTGTCTGATCTAAAAAAAAAAGACAGTAAGCAGTCTGTGGAAATAGCCACTCACTGTCTGATTTTCTTAATACATGCATGGTCTGTCTCCTCTGTCAGTGTGGTAACAGCAGCTACAGTTATACTAAAATGACACTGAAATCAGCCATTGTTGTCCACCTCATTAAAGCAACAAAGAATAATGGCTCCAGTGATTTCTACACGTACCATCAAATACAAGGAGCTGTGAACTGCTGTAGAATTTAGCTGATCCCTAATCAGTTCAACCACTGAATGATCTGTGTGGGTGTAAAAGCAGCTAATAAGAGACAGAAGGCGGAGAAGAGAAAGAGGGATAAGTAAAGGAGTGCCATAAAGTTAAGAATTAACTCTCTGCAAACACACTCATACAGTGTGCATGTCTAAGGTCTCATGATGTCCATTGGTGGAATGAGTGTTCTCAAAATTAGCTATTAACAGCTATTAAAACGTCAAATGTTCACAATTTCAACAAACGAGAATTCCACACAGAGAACGTTACTGGTCTGTAGGATGTTGGCAATTTGCAGGAAAAATATTTTTTGAAATGATGGGAATTGTTTTCCAGGAAAAACATACCAGACAGTGGGTGTAAAACCTGTTGATTAACTGGCTCTACATTTAAGTAGTTGTTTTTTATCAATTGGTGGGTGAATCTAAAATGGGGTTTTATTGTAACAAAAATGTCATTGATTATTATCGTGAACCTACATATTTTTAAGATTCCCTTGCCTCGGTGATACCTGGCCAGATTTGACACCCAGCGCAGTGGTGAGCAGACTCTTCCTTTATCTGAGTCTGTGGTCTGGAGCCGGGCCAGGGATGGGGACAGGCAGCCTGCTAGCGATTAGCACTCAGACGGACCGGGCTTATGCCTGTGTTTCCCTTTCAGTGGTGGGGTCTCAGCCAGTATCTGCTCACTGGCCCACCACAACGCTCCTAATATCTTTGGCCCACTGTCACAAACACACACTGGAAACAATCAAAGTAGAAGAAAATGGCACAGGAAGAAAGTGGCCAGAGGTTTGGGCCCCACTCCCTGCATTCTTATTATTGTAGCCCACGTCTGTAATTACAGTGTTAACACTGGGCTCTGTGGACCGAACCAGCAGGACTCTGTGGAGAGAAAGAAAGAAAATGCAGCGCAAGAGAGCACTGCATGAAAATTGGAGTCAGGAAGGGGGATTTTAGGGCGAGGGGGGGCCATACGTGCCTTTTGGCAAATGTGTGCATGTGTCATGACTCTGTCATGTGTCATGCCGCAGCAGTGTTTTGGTGGTTATATCAGTGGAAAATTACTCATGGTTGTTTTTCTGTGATGGGTCCAGCTCCTCTTTCTCTCTCTCTCCTGGTGTCGCTAGTGAAAAGTATGGCGTAATGCAACACTGCTAAAAGAATAAATCCTTGACCAGCACTTCATTTTCCCCCATTTGGGTAATTAATCTAGATTAGATGTGTACATCACAAAATGTGTGGTTGGAGAACCCCATTTGTGGTTTACCAAAGATTTTTAAGGTAGAGTAATCTCCCCTCTGTGTCTCCTTCAATCTCCCCCACCCCCCACTTGACTGTCTGCTACTGACTTCTTTTCCATTCTTCCTCCTGGCAGCAGCTCACACTCACATTCCACAGCTAGGCACTGGAGATTTCTCAAATTCTTCCCAGTGTCACTCACTGGAGAAATGTGGCCAAATCCACACTTGGACGCATTGAAAAATCATATAGGCTCATAGCTCTGATAGACAAATAGAGAAATGAAATGCATTGTGAATATTAGCCATGGTTGTTGTTTTTCACAGAGACAGAGTAGCCAGTGATTACCACAGCTCAGTGTGCTGTGGCACTCACCCCAGGATGTCTCCCATATAGATCAGACAGATGAGATTAATTACCAGACACTGTTGAAAATGGGCGGAAACATCAAAATGAGGCAGGGAAATTGCGCTTCTCTTCCATTTTCTGTCACGCAGTGATTGTTGGCTAAACACGATTTTGGTACCACATGATAATGATAATGATGATGATGGCAGTGACAATTTTTGTTATGAAGCGAGCCCTCTAAAAGCAAAAGGCACTTTAGATTGGACCGCTTGTTGCGTTTTTGGGCCAGGTCGTCAGTTTTCCACTGGAGAGGACGGTTTAGTTAAGAGGGCTTGGCCAGAGGTGTGGGCAGATTGAGATCATCGAGGTCAGCCTGTAGGCCGATAGCAGGACGGAGTGGAAAAGGCAGAGTGTCTGAAGTCACAAGGACGCACAGACATCCAAGAGGTCCGCTCACATACAGCACACACCAGCAGATAGTTTGTTGCCCAAGGATCCTCCAGATCCTTTAAAAGTCAGTTATAAATCATGAAATCCGTTACATAACCTGAAACCAAACCAAAAAGTAATAAAACATTTTCATCAATCTTAAACAGAGGTTTTTATGTTTTCCTTTTTCACAGCAGCTCTTAAGATTAATCAAAAACACATTCACTAATGTGTCATGCTTATTTTTCTTGCAGTATTTTTGAAATTTCCTTTTAAAATTATCAATTAGGAATTGCTAACAATTATTTAATCTCTCAATTATTACTTTCCATTTAGTGTTTCTGAACTTTCATTGGCTGTGTTCAGTTTTGACTTTTTTGACTGCACATCACAGAGTTCTCAGTTTGGCAGCACTCTGATGTCTTTTATACTGAAGCTGCTGGAGTTGGAGTTGTCTTGAAGTTAAAGCTCATTTTTCCATTTTTCAAAAAAAGGAAAATACTGTGTTTGGACATATTAGTGTAAACAGTGACTAAACTTAATTCCTCTGGGTGGGTGTTTCCCGTGGCATCTGGTAACTGACATTTTAGAGCCAGTGTTTCTAGGAGATGCCGTGTCAACCTTTGTGGTGCGCTACTGACTGGAACACGGCAGGTCCCTGTACAGCCCACAGACGTTGAAACAAGACGTTTTCCCACCTTTCTCAAGTAACCCGCATGCTGTGCTGTTGGATATATGACATTTACAACATTCAACACTTAGGAGGACCCATAGACCTTTTTCACAGTAGACATTTTGACTTGTCTTTGTGGGAAAAGCACAGGTCTCTTTAATTACATTAATGATGGCTGCGTTACATTTAGGGGAGCTGCTGGTCTTGTGCATGCTGGCTCACTGGAATAACTTACTGGGACACTTAGTCCTTAATGTTATCAGTTGCACCCCTGATTTTCTTACAATGACAAGTCAAAATGTCTTCTGTGAAAAGGTCTGTTGTACGGATGAATTTGTTTTTCACTCAGACAGTGGAAGCTAGCCAGCTTGGCTAACTAGCATCCAAGTTCAAGCTAGTCAACCTAGCACTGATTCCCACCACATGTTACTATTTATCCATGTTAATTCATCACCTGATGACTCAGCAGAGTTTTTAGCACAACTGAATGTTGTGTTTGTCCCACATTATACAAAAGAGGGGGATCTAGCTAGCGTTAGCTGTCTCTCTTTAATGGATCCAGCTGCAATGACAGTAAACAGCCATACTGTCAAAACACTTGGGATATGTACACTCAAACATATGTTCTTCCCCCCTTTTTTTAACATACTGTCTATGCGCAATAGAATTGAATTTATTCCAAAAATGTCATGGTAAATTATGTCGACTATCACAACAAAATGGGTTAGTCACTGTTTATGAAAGAGACAAATAGATCTGGTGACACAGCTTTTTTTCCAAAACCTCATTTTGCACAGTAATGAAAGGAGCCAGATGCAGTCGCCTCTGTGATGTCCCAGTGCTTCTGTAGGAATGTCACTGGTCCTGGGACGCATTAAATAAGCTTCCTGTGCTGGAGGTTTGTGAAGTGGTGCGGCAGGGGGGTTGTGTTCATAGCCTCCTATATTGTATTGTATGTTGTGATGACTTTTAAGGTGGTTTAATGAAATTGTGGTGTTGTCTTGGGATGTTACTACCGCGATAAAGCTGTTGTTGCGTTTGATGATTTTCTTTATTTCCATAAAACCTTAGCACGAAGGGATGAACCCTTTTTTTAATGATCCAACACTGTTGTGTTTACATGGGCATGAGATGTGTCTTTCCTCGTAGTTGCTTGGAAGGTTTGACTCTATTTTAATGTAGCAACATCAGCAGAATATTAACAGTACACTCATGTTCTCTGCACAATGTAATTTTGTCGTCTGTCCTTGTTTAGGAGCCAAGAAATGCAAATGCTGCAAAAACAAGGCAGTTTATCATGTGAAAACCGTACAATAAACTGTACTCTAGGCTTGTTGTCATAGTAGAATTGTTACACTAATGTGACAACACTGCTAAAAACTGTCATCAACTTTTTAGATTTCCCCAAGGCAAAGAAAATTGGCTTTACTCATAGATTTTCATACTTTACACAGAAAAAAAAAGTTTGAAACACAGAACGGAAAAGATAAACCTAGTCAAACACAGTTTTATAGTTCTGAGAAATAAATTTGAATCAAGAGGCTACATAGAACTAATAACTACCTATAGAGGCTACAAGAGTGATTATATTTTCAATTAATCACGTAGTCTATAAAATTTAAGAAAACAGTAAAAAAAAAATGTCAACAAATTTTTATCCAGAAGCCAAGGTGATTCCTTCATGTTGCTTGTTTTGTCTGACCAACAGTACAAAACCCAAAAGATTTAATTAACAATGATGTCAAAATGAGAGAAGCAGCATATCCTCAAATTTGACAAACTGGAATTGGAGAACATTTTGCATTTTTGCTCAGAAAAATTGATCAAGACACTTAATTCTCTATCTTTTGTAGAAACAAATCAACACTGTTACATGACTCTGACAAAAGCACTAAGAGGAAACATTACTGCGTCACATTTTTAAGGGGGGTTGAGGCTGAGTACAGAACAAATGGTATGTGATAGAGCAGTTAACTTCAAGAACACCTTTGAGCTACAAAATTAGGAACATGAACACATCAACTCATACACTAGCAGAGCAACATCACGCCACAGAGGCCTGTTGCCCAAACCAAAACTAAATTCTGTAGACAGCACTCTGCACCCCAGCATTTACCAGATTAGCATTCTTGAACAGCCTTCCTCAGTGTAGCCTTACTAAAGTTAACCATAAAGGGGACAAAATTCAGACAATTAAACATTAAACAACAGTAAATAAAAGTCTCTGGTCACTATAGTGGTTACAACAAGCATTATTATTCTAAAGAAATAAACAGCCTGGCACTTTGAATAGAAATAACCGCAGAATAAATCATTACAGTAACTGCAGCTGACAATCGTGCAGGCTGCACAGTTTTTACTTTACTTTACAACTTCATTACTCATTCTTTTTTTAATGCATAATATAACCAGTCTACACAGACACTCTGTTATACAACTGCGCTCCTCAGAGTTTCCAAACATTTTTAGTAGGATTAGCCCTCAGCAGTCACAACTTTTCACAAACAGCAACCCGTCATGGAAGATAGACGTTTCCAAAGCCCCTATCCTGCTGAACAAAAACAGCAACCGACGAACACCCACTAACATCAGGCTTTTGTCTTGCGTGGGAAAGGTTGTAATCAGCATTCATTCCCATGACAAGTGACTCTGCAGTAGTCACGGGTATTTATCAGCTCCAGCTCTGATGGGCAATAATGGAAACAAGACTTCAACTTGGTTGGTAGGCTCATTTTTGCCCCTTTTCAGGAGCAACCTTCAGTAACTTCTGTGACTCTTTGGCATCTCAGCCACAAGTTTCATCTGTGTCTATCCAAGCAGCGCTCAAACATTGTTCCAAATTAGCACTGAGTTTGAAAGGTTTAATAAAAAAAAGTATTAAACACCATAATATTTTCATTTGCTTCCATGCTGCTTTGTACTGCTTGCTAACCTGTTTTCCGAGGCATCTTTGACATTGAATGGAACTCAACAGAAGAAAAAAAACAGAAATGCATACTTGTCCTCTGGCAATGGGAAAGGGGTCTTTTACCTGTTTTTAGCAGGTTGTCCTGCACTTATAAAAAGAACAATGCATATATGCACTAATGTTGGTGATAAAGGTGAATGTGTAAGTCACACCTGGAGGATCTACCATGAGCATTTTAGCTAACTTGTTAATGTAAAGTCACAGATGTCTTTAAAGTACTCAAAAAGTACACAAGAAATAACTTAACCCCCCCCCCGACTGGAATGTTACATCCACAGAAAACACCCTTTGTTATGGTGTAAAGCATTTTATAGAGCCTTTTAAAAGTCACTGATTGATTTTTACTACCTTACCGTCTGCACATATACGCGACAGCCTTTGGGATGCTCACAAGTAGCTGTCACCAAGTTTGAGTGTGTACAGTAGTAGTCGTGTGTCTGTGTGTACATACTGATGCAGTTGGAGGTACAGTGTGGTTGCAGGGCATAAAGGTAGAGCGAGAGTGTGTGTGTGTATGTCAGGGAGTAATTGAGATGAATTGGTTTTAATGGGACTTTATGGGATGTTTGGAGTTATTTCTGTCTGAGGTCTCCTCTGGCGTCCTGGCTCCTCTGGAGGATGGCTTGGCCCTCCGCCCAGCACCGAGGCTGTTCTACACTCTCTCCTATGCTCTTTCATTCTCGTGCTCTCTCACCCTCCCTCTCTCACTGGTTCTCACTTTCCCTCTCTCTGTCGTGAGAGAGAGCGAGTGATTGTATGGCACAGAGTGAGTGAGTGAGTGTTTGTGTTTCCTACCGCCCTGCTTCGCTCCCAGCGCTGTGATTTAACAGGGCCTCCGGTTCGCCGAGCACTCACCCCTCTCCGCTAATCGCAGAGTGCCACTTTAAAGGCCCCAGCAAGTAGTCGAGCCTCGTCCCGACTCTCATTTGTCACGGAGATCACATGGTGGTGCATGAGTAAGGACCCTGTGGTGACCGCGCAATTACAGGGTCGGCGGAAGGGAGCAAAGCCAGCGAAGCCAGTGGATCCAGTGGCAAGGACGACTCCTCGGTGGCGGCACAGAGCTAAACTTTCTCTTCCTGTCGCCTTTTGATGGACGGCCTGAGGGAAGAGGAGGCATACTATATGTGAAGGAGGGGTGTCACTTACAGTCTAGTGTGTGTGTGTGTGTGTGTGTGTGTGTGTGTGTGTGTGTGTGTGTGTGTGTGTGCATGCATACAGTACAAGCACAGCAGATTTTGTCATCACCGCTTTTTTTAAATTATTCCCGACCAATTTAGTGGCGTAAAAATACAGATCCAACAAATAAGTGTTGGCAACTTCTTCTGGAAAGACTCTCACATGTGTTTTGAAAACTTTGAAAGCACATTATGTGATTCTGGACCAGTCAAACCGCAGCCCAGTTTAACTTCAAGTACGGACTGTTTTTATTCACTTCTCATCCCCATAGTCTGTACACTGTAAAAAGAATTAGTGCTCTGTATACTGTAGAAAAACGCCACTGTTTTTTGGCACTATATGTATGCATCTCCTTGTCGCTAAGATGACACTTCAATGCCAAAATACCATGAAAACATCAGCAGCAGGAGGCAACCTGTGAAAGTAACTCGCTGTCACTATCAGAAAATATAAATCAATCAATCCTAAATAAACTGCATGTGTGAATATGGACTTGAACATACTATGCATGTGTGCATATGTGGCTGTGTGGTCTGTGTGCACATGCCTTTGTGGGGCTTTATGTGTGTGTAAGAGAGAGTATATATGCCATGGGAGACTGACAGATTTGACTTTAGCCTCTGAGGCTATGCCAGGTCATTGGCCGCCAGCCTCTGAGTGGTGAGGACGCAGAGTGGGGAGCGCTGAGACCGGGAGCATAGGCTTCATGAAAGCAGAGTAGGATAAGTGGATGGTTTGAGGGATGGATGGATGGAGGGAGGAGCAAAGAGAAAAACTGATGACGAGGATGAGTCAAACCACAGCATGGAGGAAAGAGTCAGGAAGAACAGGATGGAGGGAGCCTGATGAAGGAAGAGACAGACTGACGAAGTGAGGATGGAGTGAACGCAGGAGGACGAGCTCTATGTTGCTCATTAGGTTTGGGTGTGTATGGGAATGGCAGTAAACATGACATTTCCCCTGCAGCCAGCGGAACGACTCCGGCATCTAATGACAGCCCTGCAGCACAATGAGTAGTAAAGCTGCAGCCACCAGAGCTGTTGCCCAGCCCAACTACCACCAGCCGCCACCAACCAGGAGCCCACGTTTTGACTCGGAGCCTGGGCCGGGGCGGGGGGGGGAGGATGTCTGAAGCCTGCAACTTACAGAACTGTACATGCAGAACCATAATTGACCTCAAACATTCCACCAACTAGGAAAAGGGTACAATCTGATGTGGATGTGAACTACTGAAGTTTGGCCCCAAATAGTGTATTTTCTTACTAGAGTGAGTCTCTGGTGAGAGAGTACTGCAAGAGGTGCAAAATCAGGGTTTTTTTTATTTTTATTTTTATTGTTATTTATTTTTTTCAGATATAAAGTCAGATGCTTCATGAAGCAATTACAAGTTTATCTACTCAGACTGACATTGGCAAGTGTCCACCCTGCACTGAAATGAAACTGGTGTGATTGAGGTGATGCCACAGTGTCCTAGCTGGCACTTAAATCAAGCACGGCCTTGGGTGTGTATTCTTGTTTTGTCATGTAATTATTGCCTGGGAAAATTTGAGTAGTAAATGACAAGTTGACTAATTTATAGCCTGACTTCCTTGGAGATTGTTGGCTTTTCTCAGAAGCTAGACGGTGTTAGGAAACATTCGAAATGGATGCTAGACTCAGTCCAAGAGTATTGTGCACTGCAGAAGATTATTCATAGAGCAAATCAAAATCTGAAAAAAAAAAAAAGAAAGAAAATGGAATTAAACAAACCATTGATCCTCCAACTAACTTAATCCTTTGTCACAAGATGAATCAGTTTCCTTCTTGCTGGAATTGCACAATACACCAATTTCTCATTTGCGCTCTTAATTTATCAGTTTCCCAGTTCCAGTATTTTCATGCATATCCATTTGTCACCATTCAGTATCACAGCCATTGTTTAACACTAAAATTTGGCTTTGGTTAATCTTTGTCTTTTACAAGGTGTGTGTGAAACACAGCCTTAATTATTTACCTGTTCAGCCTTACACTCAGTTCCAGCATCCTTAACTCATCTTCACTCTGAGATTGTCTACACATTTCCATTGTCACGATCTACTTTAGTGTCAGCACACAGTCTGCTATTTCCTTTAAATACTCTTGTCACTGCTCTTACTGTGGGGCGGCAATGCTCTTTGATTCACAGGACAGGAGCCACTCGGTGATAAACTCGTCAGGCACAAGGCCACGGTGTACAACTAAAACAAAGAGATCCCCATATATTGAAAGATTCATGACATGTTTAACTATCCTGTCCTCACTCAGGATATATAATTTCTCCCCTTGGATGCATCTAACTGATCATCTTCTTACAGTGTCCAGTGTACTTCCTGTGGCTTCACCGCTGCCGTAAAAATAACGTCTTTGCCCCTGTTCTGAGTCCCAGTTTTACGGACATGAAAGGTGGCTGTCACGGGCAAATAAGGATGACTGGATGACTTTTGAGAAAAGGGTCAAACCACACGATGAGAGCTGATGGTTCTGTCTCCTGAAAACCCATCCAGCAGCCGGAAGCAACTGGGTTAAAGGCTACAGCCACAATTACTATGTAGAAGTTACTCTCCTGTCAGGGATGCAAAAACGGCTCAGCACAAGTGTGTCGTTTCTTTCTCTCTTCAAACTGTGTGTAAGTGGACCTCAGGCAGTGAGGTGAGCTGAACGGTTGAGGTGTAACACCTCTTGCTAACAGGACATGATGTGAATGAGCAAACATCAGATTGTTTGGGTTTTTCCCAATTAAGATGTCCTAACTTGCTTGGTACATCAGCCAGCAGGAGAAGTGACATGTCGCTTGTTTGAGAAACCGCTTGCTCTGGCTCTGTTTTTGCAAAGTTTCGCACAGTTTTTTCCACGTCGGATATATTTTCATTGGTACAAATTATAGACTGTATATAAAGATACATAGTTATATACAAGATACACAGTCTTTATATACGTCAAAATCAATGCTGATGTCCTTGTTTTTTGTTGTTTTCCTTCCAGTCAGCTGTCAGCATGGATGAAGAGAAACTCATTGACAAGATCTAGGACATTTTTAAAACTCATAAACTCGTACTCGTACTCGTACTCGATTGTTAAGTCTCATTCTCAGGTCGTGAAATACTGACACTTTGGGTTGGTAGTCTGAACGGAACCACCAGCCCCAAAGCACCAATATTGTTGATGATAACCTGGGAATGCGACTCAACAGTCAACTACTCTACTTCCAGACTTACATACAGCACTTTCAAGAAAATTACATTTGTTATGAATGAATAACTAAAGACCCTTACTCATTAGAGGGAGCAATCTCAACAATGGCAAGAAAAATCTCATCCGCTCCTTCCGCTTCCTCATCGCTCGTAGTATATCTGGTCAGTTTTTCACGCTCCAACAGCCAGAGTTTGCTGGCTTGCTACATGTTAGGAAGAGATGTAAGGCCGCTCATTAGTAGGTTGCAATCTGATCATAGAGGCCATTATATTTGTTCTTTAGTGGCCCAGAGGAGAAATCCTAACAACTTTGGTGGTCACCTGACTTTTACTGTAGTGCCACGATGAGGTTAACATTTGTGGATTCAAGTGTTTCGACACTTGTTGGCTGGATTGCCATGAGACTTGGACCAGATATCCATGATTCAAACATATAATATAGGTGGTCCTCTGGCTTTTCAATCAGCGCCATCGTCAAAATCTTTGTGTCCAATACTTCGGTTTCTGACTAAATATCTGCAAAATCCATGACATTCTCATTAGTCTCAGCTGTACTTTGTGTTAAGTGCAAATTTGCAACTATTTGCATGCTAACACGCCAAACTAAGACTGTAAAGATTGCAAATATTACCTCATTAACATATGTATGTTTGCATTATTAGTATGAGCACTGAAACGTCCGCATTTAATTCAATGCATTGGCTACAGATTACTTGATTAGTGAGGATGTACAGTGAGGAAATGTCATTGATTTAATGTAACAGTTTATATTTTATTTTCCACTGTGGCGGGAATGCAGTGACTTCAGCTCACCCAATGAACTGCATTACCTACTGTACCAGTGCACCCGGTGCCACACTGCTGTCCCAGACATTACCACATTTTGCCATTTTTTGAGCATTTTGTCATATTATGAACTGGCATGCAACACCACTTAGAAAAGCCTACTTGGCTAGTGCCAGCTTGTAAGCATTTTGCCAGTGCCTGTCACTTTTGTTTAAGCAGCAGGGTTTTGGGTCAAGTCTATTAACTGGGTCAGGAGTTTTCCCCAGGCCCCAGAGTCTGTTCTATCCCACGATATTGTAAAAACAGTGGCAGGCTCCTTTTGTGTCAAAAGCATCTGAAGAATGTACTCCTCCTGATGCAGCGAGTACTATGATGGATCTCCCCTCAGGGAGATGACCAGCAGGGATATCAGGGTGATGCTGGTGTCAAAGTATAAATTGAAAGTTACGTTAACGTCTCTGTGTGTAGAGTGTGTGTGATAGATGAGGACTGAGTTCAGCAGAAGGGCGGGGTA
This sequence comes from Epinephelus moara, assembly GCF_006386435.1. NCBI lineage: Eukaryota > Metazoa > Chordata > Actinopteri > Perciformes > Serranidae > Epinephelus > Epinephelus moara. The sequence goes on along the minus strand of NC_065511.1, from coordinate 12,463,772 downwards.
AAGGATTGGGCAGCACCGCACCTGTATGAGTCATTGTACGAAGGCGAACCTAACAGCAACATGTCACATCAAGACATCGCCCTCCTCTCAACCCCTCGCTTGATTCCTCCTCACTGTGCTGATTGCCAACTGTTGTTATTGTCTTCCAGTGTTGTTATGAACTTCCACATTCCTGAAGATAGTGTCATATAATCAGTGATTTTTGCACACTGAACTCATTTACCTCAACTGGCTAAAGATTGCTGAACATGTTGCCTCTCTAAACGGACATGAGCATTGGAATTAAGCTTTTCTACAATGGTGTTAAACCTTTAATATTTTGTGAATTACTGCTTGTAAATACAAATCCAACGTGCCCTACCAGGGAGAGGCATGTTGGCATTCCATCAAATATTAGTGCCCTAGAGTGACACAGTGCTGACTCATTCAGCTCCCAGTACTACTTTGTGATAGTGGTCCAGTTTGCCACAGTCATTTAGTGCCTCACAGCCAAACCGGGAACCTCAGCAATGTAAACATTTGCCTGTTTAGATTCAGCATGAAGCCCCAGAATGCCCCTGTGTTCGGTACTATGTGGTCCTGTTGAAGGGAAAAAATGTCATGCCTAATTTACAGTGCCATATGGACATGTGATGCTTATTTTCAGTGGGTTATTTAGTTACGACGGCTGTTTGGCTTGGTTTGTGGCTTTGAGGGAAGGGAGAGGTCTGATATTTACCCCGCTGTGTTCAAATGAAGAGTGTATTGTTTAGTGCTGTTACTTCAGTGCACAGTTCTAAACATGGACCAGGGATTCCACTCACACATATTACTGTCTACACATGTATTTTTAATCATGTTTAAAGGAAGACATTCTCTAATGTATAAAAAACATGCACATTGCCCTTGGTAATGATTCTGAGTTGAGTTTCAGAGGTGTTAAATAAATAGAAATACAGCAACTGTGTAGAGGAGAGGAAAGGTTTGCTGAAGTTGCATAGAACAGACATAGCTTTGGTCTGGACTAGTGGCAAGTGGATGAGATTATAGTATAGTATTGGTTTTATGCTGTGGTAGATAACGGGTGGAGCAGAGGCATCCTTCTGCAGTAATGTCAGGTTGCAGAAAAGCCAAATGCAAATGCCTGGGAGGCTGAGACCTCTAATGTCCATGATTGTCCCGTTGGCCCTGTATACCAGCCTAAATCAGCCCTCCAGCTCATAGTCTTGTGTCATATCCATTTTATACATGCACACACAGCGACACAGCCAGACACATGCAGCCTGAGGGTAGCAAGCAGATATAGCATACCACAGCAGGCAGTATGTGAACCACTCTTACTTGCTAACACCCGTCTCCCAGCCCACATACAGCCTCAACATGGCACCTCTTGCAGTGCATCTCGCGCAGTGTGTGTGTGCACTCAAATTCCCACAGACTTTTGTGTTTAAGAGCACTTATATGAGTAAGCAGTGATGACTTTGCTGGGGTGCACAGTGAAAGCTTTTTGCATGTTGCAAAAGAAGAAGTAGTACTTAAATAATCGCCTTTGGGAAATTTACCTTTTTTCAATCTGTTATTTTCTTTTACACACACACACACACACACACACACATGGGTCTAATATCCACGCACATGTGTGCACACTCAGGACCTATTGACATGCATTTGTGATGGAGCTGCCACATAGCACAGACTGACTGTGCAGCTAGTAACATGTACCTGTGTGAATATCTTAAAAAGGTTTATTTGATTTGAGAGATATTTCACCCGTTCAGCTTAGCAGCGCGGGCACTACAAACAGCATTAGATCTAAACTCTGATGTGCATGAATTTGGCAACTTTCCCTGTTTTAATTTTGCAGATGATGCCAACCACATCATTTAGAGACACTGCTGCTTCGAAACCACAAAAAAGGGGACCGGTGAACCTTCTGTAATCATCTGTATGTGTCTTTGTTTTTCAGTCAGTGGTGAAAACCGGACGTTTGCTCATCAGTCATGAGGCACCATTAACCGGAGGCTTCGCTGCTGAAATCGGCTCTACAGTACAGGTGAGTGTGTACCGTCTGTGTATCAGAACATTCCGTTTCATGAGCATTTATTGGGATCTGTAGCTCCAGGGGGTAGGAGGTGGTCTTCAAAGCTATCGGCCTTAATGGCTTGCAATGGTTTTGCCAATAAAAGTCCCAGTTTCTAATAAAGCGAAAATAGCCTTTCACTGAGTGCCCCAGAGCAGTGGTTTTAAAACTGTGAGGTACACATCCCCCGAGGGATGTATCAGGTCAACAGAGGCATTATACTGCCTGCCAGTGTTTAGCCATCTACAATAGTGGTTGTCAAGGTAAAATGTTAGCATTCATGGGACCCAAATGTTGGGGGTTCCACATGGTCCCCAGGAAAATTAGCAACAATGCTATCATTTAATTTCCCATATATTTCTCAGACAGAGGGGAACAAGAAGTACTCTTGTCCTAACATTGACTTTGATTACCATTATTCCCCATGAATAAAATTAACACTTTTTTTCCCCATAGTGCCCGACTGATGAAAGTTGTGTCAAAAAATAAAAAGTACTGTTTGATTCAGCCTCACCTATACCTTCCAGAGAGATATGATCATTCATAGAAATTTTTAGAAAAAGGGCACTTACGGCTTCAGATCTTGTCTCATCGTCTTGCCTCAACTTTTCTTCTGTATTAAAAGTATGTGGTTTTTCTGATTTTTTTTAAAAAAAATTTATGGTGCAGGTTTGCTAAAATATAGACTCACAAGTCAGTCCTTAGACACTTTGCTTAACTAAAGACTGATGACCTGATTTTGTGTTTAGATGGGCGGATACAATTTCAGAGTTTAAAAAAACTCCCTACGTTGCAGAACCAATAGTAAATCTGCAGGGCGGTCCTTCGGTGGCTCGCTGAACTCTTGTGCTTGTAAACATAGTTCCACTAGAAACACGTGTAGCGGTACAAAATCATACAAAATGGCT